>NC_143486.1:33057439-33357439 GCF_027475165.1 Benincasa hispida | reverse complement strand
ATGTGATTCCAAGAAACTTAACTTCATGTTGGAAGTAGCACCCATGCATGATGTTTAATGAATGGGAATTCCTGTGTATTGTTCCCATGTTTAACGCATGTTCACAATTTTGAAAGACAGTTTTAAAATGATTTAAGATCACTTGTTCTTAAGTTATAAAGCATGCATTAGTGGTGATGTTAAGGCCTTAGTAACGTTAACCTATTGTATTAGGGGATAGCGTTGGTACTCTGGAGAGCATATGAGAAGGATATTGAAGGTAGAGAAGGTATCCTGAGGGCATTTCAATATTATGTACGAAATTTATACATGAGCTAAGCTTAGTGTCATGTTTCTAATACAACATATTAACGAATGTGTTGCTTAAATGTATGGTTAGCTTGATACCGAAGGACATAGAGAAGGTATCTAAGCAGCTCGATGCTGAATGACATAGAGAAGGCATCTAGGCTATAATGATGTAAATAGCTTGATACTGAAGGACATAGAGAAGTATCTGAGTAGCCTAATACTGAAGGACTTCGAGAAGGTATTTGGAGCATGATAACTTGACTAACTCGATATGAAAGACTTTGAGAAGGTATCTAAGTTATAGTACCTAAGGTATGATGGTACTTAGTTGTTACCTAGTGCACGTAGGGAGTCCAACAACGAGAGTTCGAAATAAGGATCTCTCTTGGCTATGGCGATGTTGGGAACTAAAGCAGAAGATGTTCGCTCCCAACTAAGGATTTATCGCATTTAACAAAGGTCCAAACTCTTTGATATGCCCTAAGAGATTCTGAAACCCAGAAGTCAGCTGGAAAGGTAAGGGTTAGGATTGAACTAGAAGTTCAAGTAGTTAGAAACACCTTTTTCTACAAGAGGAAATCTAGAGTTTGACTTGTAAGTTAATAGAGAAACCATGAGAAGCTTGAATTGCAGAAGCTGACAGTGGAGTAAAACTTACTCCCAAAGCCAGAATGGATGTAAGAACACATTGCAAAGGACTTTTCATTAGGCCTTTACAGGAGGCCATGTAGCTAGCTACTCCTGAAGCCATGATGAAGCTAGTAGATGAAAGAAACTATCTGACCTAGAGTATGTTCATCAAACATCAGATAACGTTAACCTTATCAAGAAAACTTGACGGTTACCGGGGTTAACCAAAGGAGTTGTGAGAGTAAACAAGGAAGAGAATCGAAGATGAGATTTTCGTTGGAAGAGAGAAAGTACTAGAAAGCAAAATGATACTCTTAGTAAAGTGCTTAGGAGAAATCGTGGCACTAAGTGAGTGCCAAGAAAGTTAGAATCAGAGTGGCGCAATGAAAGCGTGGTATTTGGGAAGAATATAAGGCTTACGAAGGAGTAACCTTTAGTCGAAGTAGGTTCGAGGCCATTTTGAAGACGAAATTTTTTTAAGGGTGGTAGGTTGTAAGACCCGCACCTCACTTTCCCTTTTTTCGTGATGTCTATGGTTTATGTAAGCAAAATGTTGGGTTAAATGTTTAGGTTAGATTGGATTTGTGCGTTTGAGGTAAAGGATAAGTTGAAAAGGGAAAAATGTTTAAGTATGGGAACTTAACTCTCGGTTACTTACTGATCTAGCCTTACAAAGAGAAATTCTGGCTAAGTGTTAGTCGTGCTTTAGGGTGTTTGAGCATCGAGTGAGCGCCAGGCGAACATCGAGTAAATGCTATCGAGCGTCGAGTATAAATAATTGAGAAGGGTCGAGCATCAAGTAAATGCCGTCGAGCGTTAAGTATAAGTAATCGAGAAGGGTCAAGCATGGAGTAAAGGCTGCCGAGCATTGAGTAGAGGTTACCGAGTGTTAAGTATAAGTGAGCAAGGAAGGAGGCGAGCATCGAGGGTAAGTGAGGAAGGATCACGTGCTCTGTTTGAGCATTGAGTGAGGAGCGAGCTCCCAATGCCGAGTTTCCCATCGAGTATCGAGTCCTTCCATCGAGTATTTGACAGAGACTCGGGGAAACTTCCATCGAGTAAGGACCTTCTTCCATCGAGTTTTCCCAGCGAGAATCAAGTTGCTCGAAAAACTTGTATTTAAACACTCAGTTTTAGACTTATCTTTTAGTTACCTAGACAGATGTCTTAATCTCGGCCCTTAATCTCCACTATTGGGTGGGGTGGCTTAAAGAGATTTCAAGCAAAGAACTGGGCGGTAGTATAAAAAGGGAGAAGAAATTCTAGGGCTCATTTTGGAATGATTTGCTTGATCAAATCAGACAAACTTAGTACCATTGGAAAGCTGTACGAGTCTAGTTTCTAAAACCGAGCCTTTGAAAGGGAGATCTCACTGGAAAAAGGGTCGGAGAAGGAAGGAAGAGTCGAAGGTTCATTTTTTCGGGCGTTCCAGGCACTTGACGAAGAAACATAGATCTAGATCGAACCACATGGGATTTCAAGCTGAAAAATTTAAGGTAACATTGTTATCACCCTTATGAGTAAGTTTGTAGAAGGAACTTTTGCAAGTTAAGGCCTGGAGTTTGAGTTACATATTTTGGAAGCTAAACTTAGAAAGTGTTGAACAAGCAGGCAACTTCACGGTCTAGAGCCACCGGGGAAGTTTTAAAGCTCCAGATCAAACCACATTTTACATTGAAACTTTGAAGTAACATTGTTAACACGATTCCGAGCATGTTTGAAGAAGGAAGTTTCTTAAAATGAGTTATGGATTTTGAGCTATTGACATTAGAAGCTGAATTAACATTCATCTATACGATATATAGCTTCCTATCTCCCACTTGCTCGATCGTCTGCACGATTATTGTCCTTCAGTCTCTTCCTCTAACTAAGATCATACAGAGCCCACAACTTCTGGATTCTCACACCGAGAATACCAGGGTAACCATTTTGATGGTGTCCTCATTCAACTCAATTGATTTCGAGGTTCTAGAGGTTGTTCATTGGGTTCGTGATCATTGTGTTCGTTGTGTTCATGCTGGTGTTCGTGTTGCACTGGTAGTTGCATTCGAGGGCTGTGTTGGTGTGGACATTAATAGACTAATTGAGGGAGTTTGAAGAATGGTTCTTCAAAGGTACACATACTCTATCCCTTGATTATTAGCAATCCAAAATTCAGAAGAAAAAAAAAAACTGTTGTTGAACACTCTCTAAAAACCTTCTAAATTCATCTCAAATCTCACTCAGTTTGGGTTCCACCACTCAATCTAAGGTATAAGAATAGTAGGGAAGGCTCTTGCAGTAGTTTACTTCATGGCTTGAAGAAGAAACTCATGGAGATTTGGAGCAATTTTAGGATTCATTAAAGGTTGTGTTCTTGAAAACCTATTTATGTATTTTATGAAATTGTATGTTTCTTTACTAAAATTAATGTAATTAGAGTGCTTAAGGTCCAAATAGCTTTTGTATGTTGAATGTCAACCCCATCAATTATAATTAGAGCAATTTTAAGCACTCAATTTTGTGTTAATTTTAGCATATGATGGGTGATTATTCATATGATGGATGAATATGTTTTAAAAATGGATAATTTAGGTGTTGGCATCCAAATTCTCTTTCGGTTTGTAATAATCATTGTAATTGCCCAGTGTTTTATGGGGTTTAACTTGTCGTGAAGTGTTTGTAAATTTTCTAGACTCAATAAAGCATATGTAGAAACAAACACTTTGTTCTCACTCGGATCATAGAAGTACCCACTTCTCGTTTCCTTAGGGTAGCCTACAAAGAGGTAAACCTTCGAACGTGGTTCCAACTTCTTTGGGTTAGTCACTAGCACATGTGCCAAACAAACCCAAATCCTGAAGTGGCGTAAACTACCTTTACGGTCTCTCCACAACTCAAAAGGTGTTTCATAAACACTTTTCGAGGGAACGTTGTTCAGGATATAGCATGCAGTCTCCACTGCAAAACCCCAAAACGAGTCTGGAAGTGAGCATAACTCATCATAGACCGAACCATGTCCAACAAGGTTCTGTTTCTCCTTTCTGATACACCATTCTGCTGAGGTGTACCAAGGGCCGAGAGTTGGAACGCAATTCCATGTTCTATCATATAGTTCTGGAATTGGAGGTCCATATACTCTCCACCACGATTAGATCGTAATGTTTTTATCTTCTTACCTAACAAGTTTTCAACTTCAGCCTTATACTCCTTGAACTTGTCAAGGGCTTCAGACTTACGTTGCATTAAGTAGAGATACCTAAACCTTGAATAATCATCTATGAAAGAGATGAAATATTCATACCCACCCCGAGCTTTAACATTCATCGGACCATAGAGGTTTGAACGTACAAGCTCTAAGGCTTCCTTGACTCTGTAACCTTTTCTAGTAAAAGGTCGTTTGGTCATCTTGCCTTTGAGGCATGATTCACATACCGACAAGGAGTTTTCTTCTATACTCTTTATAAGTCCACTTTTTTCAGCCCAAATATGTTGATTTGATTTGGAAGTTTTTCTTCATAAACCCCAACTGTTCGTCATTCTACCATCTTGATTTTGAGGGAGAAGTTTGAGTACGTCTGACAATATCTTTTATGTTGCATTTGGTACATTTGTTATATGTGAGAGAATTCAAGTTAAGGTGGAGATTTGTTGGAACGTCTTGCTGAATGTTTTGAATTCTTAGTGGTTCCTTGTGGGACATTTTGAGGCATGAGGGAGAAGTCTGAGTACGTTTGGCAATGTGTTTTATATTGCATCTAGTACATCTGTTATATGTGAGAGAATTGAAGTCAATGTGGAGATTTATTGGAATGCCTTGAATCCTAAACCTAATTAGAATTGGGATTTGTTGGAATGCATTGAATCCTAAACCTAATTAGAATTTGTATTTGATATATTTAATTATTTAATTCTTTTCCGTCACTTAGGTTCCGAGAAGTACATTATATAAACTCTCTAACCCTATAGACATTATTTGGCAGATATCGTATTTTCTGTAATATTCTATCAATAAAATTGTTCTCCCTTTGCCTATGGACGTAGCTAACATATTGTTAGTGAACAATGTAAATCTACGTGTCAATTTTCTCTATTTTCTTACATTCTTTTGTATTCTTTAATTCTCGATTTCGTAACATAATGAGTTGGGTTGTCCCTAGAATTATTCTCAACTGTGAGCTCCTTTGGCAAAGGAGTGATAGTATGTGTATTATTGAACTTACTAAATATTTTTATTGCTTTTATTTAATTTATATAATAGAATGTGGAAAAAGTAAATGTGCTTTGGGATTTTGTCTTGGGCTGGTATTGTTTTTATTATAAAATAAGAACTCATGATTTGTAGGTCCATTATGTCCCTCTACTAGATCTTAAATTGGATTACCAAATTGAGTATTGATGTATGAAATTAGGGTTATGAATTTAAAATGTTCAAATTCAATTTTAGGGTTTTCAATTGATTCTATATGATACAATTAAAAATATTTAATTTAATTGAAATTAAACGAAATTGAAAAATCAATTAATATTTAATTATGATTTAAATATGAAATTGATTTATATTGGTGAAATTGGTATTTTATTGAATTAATATTAAGATATTAAATTAATATTATTTTAATTAAAAAGTTTAATTACAAATTAATTAAATTTAGTTTTATTTAAATTAATTATTTTTAATTAATTTTATAAAACTAAAATATAAAATAAAATGATTTTTGAAATCATGTTAGTGGATTTTTCCA
This sequence comes from Benincasa hispida, assembly GCF_027475165.1. Taxonomy (NCBI): domain Eukaryota; kingdom Viridiplantae; phylum Streptophyta; class Magnoliopsida; order Cucurbitales; family Cucurbitaceae; genus Benincasa; species Benincasa hispida. The sequence continues at coordinate 33,351,794 of NC_143486.1, read as the reverse complement.
ATTTTTGGGAAAAATTCACTAACTACATTTTATTGGATTCTCACCAAATTCCAATTGAAGTTTGTAATAATCACCGAGTAGGTGGTGTCATCCATGCAACCCTATTGATTTGCATGATTTCTATCTATATATAGAAGCTTCATGCAGAAAGATTATGAATGGATCTGAGTTTACTTGTTGAAGTGAAAAACTGAAAATCCTTCTTAACCATCACTAGTTCATCCTCAATTCAGCTTGATTTGAGTGTTTCCACCACACATTCCTTCTTGAGCATAGTGGAGAAGATCTTGGAGGTGGTCTTCTTGAAGATTCAAGCTCAATCTTGGTGAAATTCTACTGTATTCGTGGAAGAGATCTTCAAAGGTAATATGTATTTCAAACCCTTTTATGAATGTCATATGAACATGTTTAAAACTCAAATTAAATGTAGTTCAAGTGCTAATTGATTCTGAAGTTTTTTGTTGCATGTTATATTACTCCTTCATTGGGGACACAGTCTTGCAAGATGAAATTCGTTCCTATCCATTTTAAGGTTAGCAGATAGGTTGTTCCATTAAGTACTGATTTCTGGTCTTGAACAAAAGAATCCACTCTTTCTACGACTAAAAGAGACTCGATTTATAGGTAGGACCATAAACCAATTGTTCATTAGAGTGTCAGTGGAGACTTAAGGAGCAAGATGTATTATAGGGGTAAACCGGTAATTATGGCTTAGCTGTAAAGATGAACAACCTGTGAAGGATCAACTTACTGATTATGGTTAAATCAAGTGGACAGAAATATATATACAGTGAGGAGAGTGCAACTACGGAGTTATAGTGGAGTGTCTCAGTAGTTAACGAACATTGATTAATTCATTTAAAGAGTTCAGCCAATTAATCTCAAATTGTTGAAGCTCATGATCTCTAGATCCATTAGGTTCCTCTACTAGCTCGTAAAAGGATGCAACCTTAGAATAGTGTGTTGAACGAATTTGAAATGTTCAATTTTGGTTTAGAGTTTGGATTATATCTAATGTTTGATTATCGAATTAAACGTTACAGTTTTAGAGAGTTGAGAATATTTAAATATGATTTAAATATTTTAACTAGGTGTTTTATTAATTTAATATTTGATATTAAATTAATCTCAAATTAATTAATTAAATGGTTTAATTAATTATTTATCCAAATTAATTTTATTGAATTTTGAATTTATGAAATTCAAAATATAAAATTCATTTCTTCTCATTTAATATATTTCGGAAATTGTTCCAATTAGTATTAAAAAGAAAATGATTAAATGGAACGTGGGATAATCCCACATTTTCCATTTAAATCCCACCTAATCCACTTATCTAACCGGGAAATTAAGTGAAAAATTCTTGTTGAATTTGATTTGCATGCTTAAGACCTATAAAATGATTGAATTTAATTTATTTTCGAATTCATGCCATCCAAAATTTAGAAGAAAAAAATTGTTGGTGAATACTCTCTAAAAACCTTCTAAATTCATCCCAAATCTCACTCAATTTGGGTTCCACCACTCAATCTAAGGCCTGAGAATAGTAGAGAAGGCTCTTGTGGTAGTCTACTTCAAGGCTTGAAGAAGGAATTCGTGGAGATTTGGAGCAATTTGAGGATTCATCAAAGGTTGTGTTCTTGAAACTCTATTTATGTATTTTATGAACTTTCATGTTTCTTACTAAAATTAATGTAATTAGAGTATTTAAGGTCCAAATAGCTTTCATATATTGAATGTCAACTCTATCAATCTATATAGAGACCTTTAGGTTATCACTTAAACATGATCCATCTGTACATCCACTGCATACTGTTCAATTTTCATGAAATAACCTTGAATTTTTCCTTAATGGATAATTGCATATATAAAATAATCAACCATTATTTCGAATAACTTATTAACTACAAGGCTTTAGAGCATACATCATAACACTAAGGACCTATTTGGTAGGCAATTCAGATTCTTTAACGATGATACTATAAAAACATTAACAGAAGTATATTAAAATTTTGTAATTGGGACCTTGTGAGGTTATAATAAGAAACTTTAGTGGTATTGATTTTGTCAAACAAGGGTTGCTTTGTAATTATGATTGAGTACTATTTACATAAAAGTGGACTTTGGCTTGAATGTTGGATAATTTTTAAGTCCTATAAAAAATGTTTGGATGATTATAATGGGCAAGCACTCTCTTTACTCATTAATTTTATATATTTATAAACAATATTTTTTTTTCTTCATCTTTTTCATCCCACCTGTCAATGGGGCAAGCAAATCAACCTTATCATTAGAGTTTGTTACAAAACCACTTCAATCAATCCCGACATTTCAATTTCCTCTTTTATATACTAATATTTTCAATTTTGAATTCATAGTTTAAAACACACTAGCATGAAAAGTTAGATGAAAGAATACACACCAAAAAACAATTTAGGGGTTTAAGAAATTGAAATGTAATTAGGATTTTTAAGAATTTAAGAAGTGTTGGAATGAGTGAAGAATCGAGGACAAATCAGGAATGAGATCGTAAAGTGTGAATGAAAGAATAACCTTGGGTAGAAATATGAATTGTCCCAATTTTGTTTTCACAGAATCGAAAAATACAGAATATATATTATGCAAAATCATAGGATTACATCATGCCAAAAAATTGAGAAAAAGAAAAATTGGGTTTAAGAAACCTTACCCTTGAAGATCCGATCTTTTTCACGAACTTCCTCTTCCAAATTGTCACGAATAATTCACAAACAATCAAAATGACCACCACCAAGAACAATTTTTGAAATTTGATAGGAGAGGGAGAGGAAATTGAGAGGAGAGGGAGAGCAATTTGGGATTTTCTCTCAGAAAAAAACTTATCTTTTTTCTGTAAAAACCAAGAAGAAGAAGAAACTATATATTCTCCAGTAAAAGAAAAATCTCACACCAAATCTCACGTAACGTCCCACTAGTTACGTGAGTTGAGAGAGATCATTATATATATATATATATATATATATATATAATAATTAACCTATCATATATTTATATAATTATATGTTATATCATATATAACATATAACCTATGGTTTAATATTGGATCATATATAATATAATCTATAGTTTTAATTCTCTCATCAATGATATTTAATATAAATCTCATTTATATTAAATTCAATTATATGAATTTAATTCATATAATTAATATTTGAATCACATTCCAATATTTATTTCCTCTAAAATAAATTTTATATTAATGTATCAAATACATTATATTAATTATATTATATATAATTAAGTTAAACTAATTAAACTACATATAATTAATTCCCCAATTAATTTGAACAATTCAAATTAATCCAAAATTGATTCTTATTAAATCCCTGTTGAGCTATAGAGGGGACCTCATGGACCTATAGATTGAAGCTTCAATGGTATTTGAAGAATTAATTAAATTCATTTAATTAAATTTTTCGGAGTTTAATTAAATTTCTTTAATTAAATTTTTCGGAGTTTAATTAAATTCCTTTAATTAAATTTTTCGGAGTTTAATTAAATTATTCAACATCAATTAACTGTCAAGCACTCCACTAAAAATCGACAGTTGCACTCTTCACACTACAGATATATTTATGTGTCCATTGGATATAACCATTCAACAATGCTATGACCCTTCACCAATTGCTCGTAAGTACAGGTAGACCAAATTTATCGTTTTACCCTTATAGTTACATCTATCACTGTTCCCTCTAATGAAAATAAGTCATAGTTCAACTATGACCATATCACTCTAGGACCAGCAGAGGGTGTGACGCCATATTGTTCAAGCCCTAGAATCAGACCTTAAGGGAACAATTTATCTACTTATCTCGATATTGGGGAATGAGTGAATTTCGTTTTGTGTAGCTATGTTCCCAACTCCCTAATCAGACGAATCCCCAAAATGGCAGGCTTGAGTTAACGATCTGGCCATCTCACCCACACAAATCAAAGGACTGCTTTCATAGGTAGAAGCTTACAACTTACTCAAGATTCAGGTCATGTCATCTATGGTCATTCTGGTGAAATATAAGTCTCTATTATGAATGATGTTATATAATGAGACTAGTCATTTCGTGATTCGATCTTATACAAACTCCTTTGCATAGAACACCCTTACACACATGTCTCCACATGAATGATCAAGATCATATCATTTATAGCACTTTACAACAATTGTAACACCTACAAAGCAGGTCATATTCACAGTGCCACCAGGATAAGGTATCCAACCTTATTCATCTACTACAGACCATTTAGGTTATCAGTTAAATATGATCCACCTGTATGTCTCTACATACATGTTTAATTTATAGATGATATCCTTGAATGTTAATTTGTTGGTTTGTAGGTTGAATGCTACTAAATGTCAAATAAAACATCTCATATTTTAGTAAATAAATAAAAAGTTTGTACAATATTAATTACATACTACAAAATCCTACGAGATTTAGGACATCAACCTCAATAGTGGAAATGGTGGAAAAGAGGGTTGAATTGAAAACTATGGGAAGGGAATGCATTTGGTATTACAAACCTTATTGTCAGACAACATCGTTGAGAAACTTGAAGTTCAATACTGAACTCCACCATATTTGACTTATGTGCCAAAAATTTATCTTGAAAATATAAAGTTTGGTGTTTAACAACCAAACAAAATGACTTTTTCACAAAATGAGTTTTGAGAAATAAATTATTTTGAGAAAACACTTGAATCTATTATGAATATTATAATAAAAAAATAGATGTCCATTGCTTAGTGTCTTTAAAGTCATGTGTCACTATTCATATTGTTTATGTGCCATGTAGTTATTCATGTTTAGTGTCCATGTAAGTCCATATCCTACTTGTCACTTTGTCTATAAATATTGGCATTTGGTGGATCTTAAGTACACATCTACGTTGATGAGAATTCTACTTCCACAAATTTCCATATTATCCAATTTCATGATTTTGGTTATTTTATGTTTTAGTTATTTTATTTTATAATTTTAGTTTTTATTTATTTATTATTATTATATAAAGATGTTATTATATTATATTTTTCATATCTGTATTCCCATCTTACTCCTCAATTTTCGTAATAGAATCTAAATTATAAGAAAATTATTTTTGAATGTATAATTGGGAATTCTTTCCAAACTTTTATGGTATATGAAAATGACCAAAATACCCTCACACCCTCACTTCCTCATGACCCCTGATGCTGTAAACTATCACTGACAACTGTTGTTGCACGCTGCCATCTACTCCTAACCACAGATCACTCCCACCAGCCATTGCCAATCATAACGTTTAAAATGCTAATTTAAAATTATTTGTTCGTTGTGTTTAATACTCATATTTATAGTAATTTTATGTTTGTAAAAGCAATTTGAGTGTGGATTAAACCAACCAAAACTGCATTATAAAAAATGCTTTTGAGAAAATTTAACCAAACCTACTCATAGTGTTTATAAAAAAAAATGTTTAAAACAAGATACATTTGTGAAAAATACACTTTTTACTGGCGATTCAAAAGTAATTATGGATTTTTTTTTATAAAAAATAAGGTTATTTTAATAAATAAAGACTGAAATAAGGTAGGTGGAAAATTTTTGACAAAAGTAGAGTTGTTAAATCGTGGACGACTTCTACGATTTTTAGCCAAAATTGTAGACTGAGTCTACGATTTTTGTCCAAGAATAATTCAAATCGCGGAGGAGGAGAGGGAAAGGGAATAGAAGCTTTTGGAGAAGAAAGGGTGAGAGGAGATTCAAGGTTCCATGTCGGCGGTGGAGTCGTGGAGGAAGCAAGGCTTTCTTGCAACGTGGGATTTGAGGAAACCATGGGAGAGAGAGTGAGAGAGTTCTGAGACAAGGAAATAATAACTCTACCTCAAATTGTAACAACCAAATCTTTGAATTATTCTTGGACTAAAATCATGGACCCTCTATATTTTTTCTTTTTAATCATGTTAATTATTCCATTTCCTTTTCTTCACGATTTTAGTCCACATTTCTCTCCCAAAATTTTTCTCTCTTCAAATTTTCTTCTTCTTCAAACAAGAAAATTGTTGGGCTTGATAGACTTTAATGGGCTATATGAAACACGGTCTTCTTTAAGCAAAAATAATTGGGCTTAGTTGAAAGCCTGGCCCGATGAGAAAAACCAAAACCACTGATGGAAATGCACTTGAACAAAACTGTGTGCTAAAAGCACAATCCACGTGAAGAAAGATCTTCACCTTACACTTTGATGGCCGAGATTAACTTCAATCACTTAGAAAAAATGCAGACACTTCAATGACTAACCCTTTCTTTTCTTTATTGCAGAAGGAAACCGAGAGAGAAGAGAGGAAGAACCAGAGGAAGATGCTGCTGGTCTTTGTCTAGACAATGAAGGTGAGATTCATCTAGACGATTGAGGAAAGCCATGATTCGCCTAGATGATGAGATAAGATTCGTCTAGACGATGAAGGTTCTATCGAGGATCGTCTAGACGATGATGGTGCTGTCTAATGATAGTCTAAACGATAAGGGTGTCGAGGTAAACGATAGAGTTTAAGAAGATAAGGGAAGAAGAAGAACACCAAGAGTTTTACGTGGTTTGGCCAAAAGTAGCCTATGTCCATGGAGAAGCTGATGATTTCTGATTGGGGAGTTACAACAAAAACTTACAAGATAAGTAGTTAGCTATCTTGATCTCTCAATTTCCTTTTTCACTCTCTTACTTGTACAAGAAATTACAGATGTATATAAAGACAGCTTGTATAACTAATTTCTAACAACTTTGAAGTTGTTTTTCATCACTTGTAACAAAGAAAATAAACATGATTACCTAAAAGTAAACAAGTAAATAAATAAACAAGAAAAATCATAGAGAATTTCTCTCCAAAAATTTCGATCTTCTTCTAATAAGGAAAATTCCAAAATTTCTTTCTCTTCAAACCAGGAAATAAACGAGGAAAATCAGCGATGAAAAATATTCTTGGTAAATCATGGACGGGATCCATGATTTTAAATAAAAATCATGTACCCGTTCACGATTTGCCAACTACATTTTGTCAATAGTTTCTGCTTCAACTTTATTCTTGAATTTTTTTTTTAAACTACATTAGTTTTTTTTTAAAAAAATTATGACTACCTTATTTTTGTCATTTTTTTTAAAAAAAGAACTACCATGTTCTTGAATTTAACCCGTAATTATATTTGTAATGTAATTAAATACTTTGGAAAGCTCAAACACCTATTTAAAATTAAAAAGTTCATTGATTAGATTTAGAATTATTTAACAAAACGAAAGTTAAATTACAAATCTTGTCTCCAAACTTTGATGTTTGTGTTCAGTTGATCTTGAAATTTTTGAATTTTTAAAATTTACAAATTTACTAGATATAAAATTGAAAATCTAGAGTTTATTAGATATAGAATTCTTTTTTTAAATATATATCTTATAAAGAAATTAGTTAAAAAAAAGAAAGAATAATATATTAGACTCGAAATTGAAAGTTAAGACACCCATGAAAAATGAAAAGTCTAGATCTCGTTCCGTGATAATTTGGTTTTTTTTTTTTTTTGTTTGCTTTGAATCGATTGTTAAAAATATTCAAACTGAACTGAACAGATTTTTCATAACAACTGCTAAAATCCTAGGGTTTTTGTACAGATCACTCAAATTAAAAAAAAAAAAAGTCGAATGACCCGTTGCTGATGTCACATATACCCGTGCAAAAGCATCTCGCTTTCGCACTCTCTCGATATCATACTCGCTCTCTCTTTTTTCTTTTTCTCACTAAAAAATCACTATTCTCTCTCTATATCTCTCACTCTCTCTCTTTTGTTTCCATTCTCTGGCTTTCTTTCGTTCTATCAACTCTGGTACTATCGAAGTTGGTTAGAGAAGAAGTCACGAGCATCATCGACAAAGAAGAAGAACACTCAATGTCTTGCATGTTGGTTTTTCAATGACTCTAAGAAGAAGGAAAGAGAAAAAAGAAAAAAGAATAAAAGATTTTTGTCGAATTGAGTTGTCGAAGAAGAAGAGGAAAGGAAAGATGAAAAAAAGAGAAAAAGGGTTGAAGGTCACACGAGAGAAAAAAGAAAGAGAAAAAGGGAGAAAGAGATGTTATTGGAAAATTCATAACTTCACTAATCTATGACATGAGAAAATCATTTGTTTTTTAAAAAATTTGGGTCAATTTTTGGGTTATCGGTACAAATATTCCTAAAACCCTAATTATAAGGGTTTCGGTCAAATCAGTTTGAAATAATCGCTCCCGTCTTTTGTTCTCTCTTTAGTTTCACATGGCTACAAAAATCCTCTATTGCAACCTTCTTCCTCTTCATTAATGATGGTTGATCAGAACCTAGGTGGGCATGTTCTAACATTGTGCTCTGACGCGATTTTTGTGACTATCACATCATTGTGATGCACAATTTCCCTAATCAAGTGGTATTTTCACTCTATATGCTTACCCCGACAATGACTCCGAGGCTCCTTCGAATTTGCCACAGCCTAGCTGTTATCATAATACAGAGTGATAGATAAATCCATATTTGGAACAACTTCCAAATTTGAAAGGAATTTCCTCAGCCAAACAACCTCCTTAGCTGCTTCACAAGCGGCTATGTATTCAGCTTCCATAGTGGAATTCGTGATGCATCCTTGCATGATGCTTCGCCATACTACAGATCCTCCATTCAGAGTAAAAACTGACCCCGATGTCGATTTGCGAGAATCTCTATCGGTCTAAAAGTCAAAGTCCGTCTATCCTGTAAGGATCAGATCCTTATCTCCATACACGAGCATGTAATCTCTCGTTCTCCGAAGATACTTGAGAATCGTCTTGACCACCGTCCAGTGATCAAATCCTAGATTGGACTGATACTGACTGAAAATCCCTACTGCATAGCAAATGTCGAGTCTAGTACACAACGTTGCATACATCAAACTTCCTACAACTGAAGCATAGGGAATCCGTCTCATCTTCTCAACCTCTTGAGGTGTCTTAGGACATTGATCTTTAGGCAAAACGATTCTATGCCTGAAAGGTAATAAACCCCTCTTGGAATTCTGCATCCTGTACCTGATCAACATTTGATCGATGTACGATGCCTGAGATAGGCCTAACCATTTGTTCTTACAATCCCAAATGATCTGGATCCCTAGAACATACTGTGCCTCACCCAAATCTTTCATTTGGAACTGGGCAGCTAGCCATTTCTTAATGTCAGTCAGATATCCTACATCATTCCTAATGATTACGATATCATCCACATACAGTACCAGGAAAGCTATTGAGCTGTTGATGATCTTTTTGTAGACACAAGGCTCATCAATATTTTGATCAAAGCCAAACGACTTGAACGCAATGTCAAATCTAATGTTCCATGATCGAGATGCTTATTTCTGCCCATAAATGGACCTATTAAGCTTGCAAACTTTTTGCTCTTGATCTGGAACTATGAACCCCTCTGGTTGAGTCATATAGGTGGCCTTCTCAAGATTACCATTAAGAAAGGCAGTCTTGACGTCCATTTGCCATATTTCATAATCATAAAATGTGGTTATGGAATGGAGAATCTTGATAGACTTGAGCATGAAAATAGGTGAGAAAGTTTCCTCATAGTCAACTCCCTCAACCTGGGTATAACACTTTTCCACGAGTCGAGCCTTAAAGGTTTGCACCTTTCCATCTACACCTCTCTTTCGCTTATAGATCCACTTACACCCAATAGGTATTACCCCATCAGGTGGATCAACAAGCTCTCAAACGTTATTGAAGTACATAGACTCCATTTCTTTGTTCATGGCTTTAACCCATTCCTCTTTGTCAACATCCTCCATTGCTTTCTTAAATGACAATGGATCCTCGACCCCATCATTTAAAATGACGTTTTGGGCTTTAGCCAAACCCATGTCACGATCCGGTGGGTTGATAACCCTCCCACTACATCGAGACAGTCTTAACTCTTGAGCTGGTAGACTAGATGTTCCGACCTCAACAACTCTTGTTGATCTGTCGGCCTATTCAACAACTCTTGTTGAATCCTCAGCAGTCTTAGTCTCACTAGAAATCTCACATAAAACGAGCTTAGTTCGTGGCTTATGATCCCGGATGTGGTCTTCTTCCAAGAAGAGTCTAATTACATTAATTTGAGTAACAAATATGAAAACTCATAGTTTCAAAGATAGGATTTCAGTTTTACTACCTTTGCAGATTTTCATTTAATTCTTGCAAGTTCTACGAAATTGGCTTTCAAACTCTTCAGTAAACCACTAAGAGTGTCTTCTCTACTAATCTCGACCTTGGATTGAGTGGTGGAACTCTTAATTAAGATGAAATTGGAAGTGGTTTGGAGACGGTATATATTTACTCCCCTCATTAAAACATTACTTAAGATCTCTGAGTCGCCGCATTCCAATGTTGTGTACCAACTTTTCAAAAGTTGCGGTTTGTAATGCCTTTGTACATAAGTTTGCCAGTTTATCCTTCCAATAAATTTGTTGTACAATGATGTGGCCACTTTCTTCAAGATCATGAGTGCAGAAAAGCTTCATTGAAATATGTTTTGTTCTTTCTCCTTTAATATATCCTCCTTTGATTTGGGCTATGCAAGTTGTGCTGTCTTTATAATATTATTGGAAGATTTTTATTAGAAGACAAGCCACATGTTTCACGAATGCGCTAAATCATTTATCTGAGCCATACACATTCTCGACTAGCCTCGTGAATTTCAAGAATTTCAGCATGATTTGAGGAAGTGGCCGTTATGGTATGTTTCACCGATCGCCATGATATAGCAGTTTCTCCACATGTGAACAGATAACCTGTTTGGGATCTAGCTTTGTGTGAATCAGATAAATATCCAGAATATGCATAACCAACTAGGCCAACATTTGATTTATTGAATAAAATAAACCCATATTGATTATGTCTCAAATATAATGAAGTATATGCTTAATTTCGTTCCAATGTCTTTTTATAGGAGAAGAACTATATCTAGCTAATAAATTTATTAAAAATACAATATCTGGTTTTATATTATTAGTAACATACACAAGTGCACTAATTACACTAAGATATAGTACTTCAGGGCCAAGATGTTCTTCATTATCATCTTGAGGTCGAAATATATCTTTCTTTATATCCAATGAACGGACTTCCATTGGAATATTAAATGGATGTGCTTTGTCCATATAAAATCTTTTCAAAATTCTTGTATAAGTTGATTGATAAATAAATATTCCATCTGCTAAATGCTCAATTTGCAAACCAAGGAAAATTTTTTATTTTTTCAAGATATTTCATCTTAAATTCTTTCTTAAGATATTCTATTGCCTTTGAAATCTCTTAAGGAGTTCCAATCATATTCAAGTCATCAACATATACAATTATAATAGCAAATCTTGATTGTGATTTCTTTATAAAAAACACACGGACATATTGGATTATTTTGATATCTTTGTTTCAATAAATATCCACTAGGCGATTGTACCACATTCGTTCTGATTGTTTCAAACAATATAGTGATCTCTGTAACTTTATTGAACACAATTCTGGGGAATTTGATGTATATTTTTCAAGTACTTTAAATCCTTCTAGAATTCTCATATAAATATCATTATCAAGATATCCATATAAATATGATGTGGCTACATCTATAAGATGCATACCTAGACTTTCATATAAAGTCAAACCAATTAAATATCTCAGTGTAATTGCATCTAGCACGGGAGAATATGTCTCCTCAAAATCAATACTAGGTATTTGTGAAAACCTTGTGCAACTAGTCTTACTCTGTATCTTGTGACCTCATAATTTTCATTTCTTTTTCTCACAAAAACTCATTTGTATCCCATAGGTTTGACATCTTCTAGTGTTTGGATTGTTGGTCTAGAAACCTGCTGTTTTGAAAGTGCTTCTTTTCGCTGAAGCCAATTTTTTCTATGTCAACATTCTTCAGCAAATTTTGGTTCAGGATCCGCATTTTCAGATATAATATCAAGAGCAATATTATACGCAAAAATTTTTTCAATAACTACATTAGTTCGATTTCATCTTTTTCCTGTCATGACATATTTTATTGAAATCTCATATTATCTTTAGGTATTTCACCTTCCTTATTAGTCATGTTGAGGATTTCTTCATGGATATTTACATTCTCAACCAAGTTCTTTTTACTATTAATTAATTTTAGTTTTTGAAAATTTTTATCTTTGGAACCCAGTGGTCTACCACACTTCTGGTGTGTTCTAGACTCATTAATGACAACTTGTTGTGTTGAGATATCAATTTTGATGGAACATTTGCAGTTGGTATATGTGATTTAGTTACTTTTTTTGCATCTATAAATGCATCTGGTAATTATAGGGATGACAAAATTCCCTGCGGGGTCAGGTCTTCGACCCCGATCGGGTTGGGGAATCCCCAATTTCAATATAAATATTAAATTTAATTTAAACAACTATATATAACAATAATAATATATTCCTATATAAAATTTATAATTTCAATATAAATATTAATTTTAGTTGATTTTAAATAATAAAAATAATAAAATAATAAAATAAAAAGTGAGAAATTTTTCCAGCGGGGACCCAAATCCTTGAACGGGGATTTCCCGATCCCGATCCCGACTTCGACTCCCAAAAACGGGGAATGTAGTGGGGACGGGGTTTAAAAATTCCCATGGGGACGCGGACAGAGAGTGCATCCCTGCCGACTTAAAAGATTAAACCAGGTTACTAATCTCATTAGAACCTTTGAACTTAGGTCTATCTCAATCCATTTTTAAAACCCTTTTAAAACATTAGTTCACCTTAAGTCCGCATGCAACTCTTTCTTATCGATTTTAGTTCTAATTTCCTTTATAACACTTATAACGAAAACACATGAAAGGCATTCATAATGTTTATAAACAGCCTAATTGTCATGCTCCATTTATTATTCATTCATTGCTACCTCTTTTATATAACACTTACACAAACAAGCAACGAATCAAGCACAACATGCTTCCATTCACCCTTATATTATAACGCTTATAATATAAAGATGATGCATGATAATGCTCATTGCATGCAAAAAATATAATTCTTATATTTTATGATGTACGCGCATGCTTTCATGTAATTTCTTCATGCTAGATTATAACACTTATAATACATGATGCATGAATGCACAACTAAGGTGGGTTTTAAATTTATATGTCAAATACTTTGCCATATAAACCTCATACATCACATGTATAATAAACAAATGTTGATGAACCGGGAAAAATTGCCTCAAATCCTCAAACACGAAAGCTAACTATTACAAAACAAAGGAGTCTCCGGTTCAAACAGGCGAACCGGGTCTTGAACCGTCCGGTCGAACTCCATGTGTCTCTGCTGATTGTGTACCAAACTCCTCGTGATCATCTACACAAAAGAACAAATGCTTTGCTCAATCGTTTACCAACGCTTCTAGAGCTAAACAATCGTTTAGCAACGATTGTGTACCTTGACTATGCGATGAAGCACGAGGTACTTGATCGTGCAGCGCGCTGCGCACAACTCAAGCCTTATACGATCGTCTAAACGACAACGATGCGATGATGCATGATCATCTAAACGATCGCTAAGTGAGCACTTTCATATCGTATACCGCGTGATCGTGTAGTCAGTAACTATGCGATGAGCATGCTAACTACATGATCGTTTAGTGCACGCCTTCTTCTAAACGATGAGCATCAAATGCTCAAACTACGATCGTCTACCTCCAGCGTCTCCGCAATCAGGCAACCAAAGCTACGCAATAGAGTAAACGATTTACCCCGTGCTAAATGATCGTTTAGTAAACACTACATGATCGCATAGAAAAATTTACACGATCGTTTACCTGAGGCTACACAACTCGAACAACTCTTGGTTTTCTTCTTTACTGAGAACCGCATCTCCATGTTCGAAACTTCATCACGAACGACTTGACTAACTCAAACACTTTGAATTAAAAACTCGATAGCATGTTAATTACGCCAAAAAACACAGAGGCCCTTACAAATTAACACTTTGTAATTTAAAGAAAGCTTTAAACAGAGGCAATTAAACCCGAAAACATTCATCAACGCCATCCATAAATGCATTTAACAATTATATGTGATGTAGAAAAACCCACCATGACTGTAAAAGAAGTTCAAAACAAAAGTGAAATTTGGAATATCATAACAACCTAGCTCTGATACCAATTGAAGGAAATTAGATATGAGGATTTCCATGAGCAACGAAAGAATCGTTCCAAATTTCAATCGTATATGAACATTCACAATTACAGTATACAAACGAAAACAATAGGTTATGCATAAATTGAAATTACAGCATGCTTTACTAAACGATCAAGGGAAGAATTCACATACCTTTGAAGACTCATCTTCAACACCCTTGATCACGAACGCTCGATCATAGCAAGCCAACAACACATGAACGCTCGTACACCACGACCGCTACACTACACGATCACAGCAAACTCAAACACCGCGATCTCTAAGATCACGAACACAACAACCACCACACGAACATTGAAAACTCAATGAACGACCTCTGAATAACCTCGACAGTGTCAAGTTGAGTATGACACCACCACAATGGCTACCTTGGTATTCTCGGTGTGAAAATTCAGAAGTGTGGGCTCTATGTGGACTTGGTTAGAGGACGAGATCGGAGGAGAAAAATCGTGTAAACGATTGAGCAAGTGGGAGATGAAAATGTCTATCATATAGACGATGCCCAATCGTTTAACAAACACTATGCCATCGTTTAGCTAAAGCTGCACGATCGTTTAACTCATCAGGTAGCTGAGTATCTATTGTATAGAAACACTCCACGGTCATCTAATCTCTCCAAGTTGTCGTTTAGTAAATCGTATTTACTTGATAACCTTTTCCGTGAGAACTTTCCGAGAATGGAAATCTCAATAACAACAACTTCTAAATTTAGGAAAACATTTTTTCTTTTGTCTCTTGGTTACCATGAAACTACCAATAACCTCCCACTTAATTGGTTATTAAAGAAAAAGATATAATTATCTAATAATTAATATTATTATAAATATATATGATAACCAACTTACCATACGATATTTACAACCTATGGTTTTAATATTTCATCTCATGAAACATATAAACCATAGCTCTTTTTCTATTCTATGGTCTTTAATGTAAATATCATTTATATTAACCCTCCACTTGATGTACTCATACATCATGGCGATCGTATCCTATATAATCGAATTATCTCTTGTCAATTTTAACATTTCAAATCAACACCAAGAACTGATCCTTAACTTGAATTCATTGAACTACCAAGGGGACCTTATGGACCTGTAGCTCGAAGCTCCAATGGTACGTGAATAACTGACTAAACTCTTTAGTCACGAGATTCACCATTCGTTAACTGCCAGACACTCCACTAAAGACTGACAGTTGAACTCTCCTTACTACAGATATATTATGTGTCCATCTTAACCAATAAACAGTGTGATAACCCTTCACAGATCACTCATAAGTACAACTCGGCCAATAACCATTATGCCCCTGTAGTTACATCTAACTCCTTAAGTACCACCGATCCCTCTAATGAACATAAGTCATAGTCCTATTATGACCGAGACCTCTCTTCCAAAGAGAAGTTGTGGCCACTATGTTCAAGCCTCAGAATCAGCCTTTAAGGGAGCAATCTATCTACTTACCCTTGCTTTGAGGTAGGAGTGAATTCCATCTTGTGTAACTGAGTTCCCAACATCTAGATAAGACAAGTCCCCAAAAAAATAGGCATGTTGAGTTGGCAATCTGGCCACTCTCACCCATAATAATCAAAGGACCGCCCTTAAAAGCAGGAATTCCCAAAACACTCAGGATTGAGGTCATGTCACCTATGGTCGTTTAGGCGAGATGTAAGTCTCTAGTATCAACGGCATTATATATAGAGACTATTCATCTCGTGGTCTGGTCTTATACAAACTCTTTGTGTAGGATATCCCCGTTGGCATGTCTCCACATGAATGGTTAGGATCTACCATCTGTAGTGGTTTACAACACTTGCAAATCTTTACAAAACGGGTCGTATCCGTAGTGTCACTAGGATCAAGTATCCCATCTTAATCCTTATACTACAGACCTATTTAGGTTATCACTTAAGGTATGATCCACTTATATATCTCATATACATTCTTCAGTTTACATACAATAACTATGGAGCTTTTTTTTTATTGGATATGAGTAAATGCTAGAATGAAATAACACTTGTTTTGTTCATAACAATGTGTATAATTATAAACTACGAGACTCCGGGAGAATTAGGACATCAATCCCAACAGTTTTCTCACCAGATGATGTTTTATTTCAGGACCTGAGCTCGGGGAAGACTATTGACACTGTGCGGCACAATAGGGGGCTCTATTTCCCCTCAGATGATATTTCCTCTAGAAGTTTGTATAGGACTAGTTTATTGTCTTCTCTTATTATTTATGAAACTGATTTTTTATTATGACACTTTCGGCTTGGACATCCAAACTTTCATTATATGAAATATCTGTTTCCCCACTTATTTCGTAATGTGAATTTGTCTTCTTTATCTTGTAATGTTTGTATTCGTGCAAAGCAACTAGAGTCGCCTTTACTTCACAACTCTATAAACCTTCTCGACCTTTCCATTTGATACATAGTGACGTTTAGGGTCCGTCAAATGTCACAACTGTGTCGGGAAAACGGTGGTTTGTGACCTTCATAGATGATCACACCCATCTTACATGGGTGTTTCTTCTTACAAACAAATCTGAAGTGACGGCGGTATTTCAACAATTCTATACTATCGTCGAAACTCAATTCAATACCAAAATTGCCATTCTTTGGAGTGACAATGGACGTGAGTTTATTAATCAGTCTCTCCGTGAGTTTCTAACATCTAAAGGTATCATCCACCAGAATTCCTGTGTATATAACCTCAGTAAAATGGGGTAGCTGAGCAAAAAATCGCCACCTTATTGAAGTAGTTGGATCTCTCATGATACTTGCTTCCCTACTATCGTATCTGTGGGGAGATGCTGTACTTACTGTAGCTCATCTCATCAATTGGATGCCCTCTCGTTTGCTCAAATTCCAAACCCCTTTAGAATGTTTTAAAGAGTCTTTTTCATCCATTTGTCTTTTCCTAGATTTTCCTCTTCGGGTGTTTGGCTGTATTGTTTTTATTCATAATCACGATCCTCACTAGAACAAATTTGCTCCTCGGGTCCAAAAATGTGTGTTTGTTGGTTATCCTCTCCATCAACAGGGATACAAGTGTTTTCATCCTTCCTCTCGAAAGTATTTTGTAACCATGGATGTCACCTTTTAAGAGGAGAAACTTTTTTTTCTCGTTAATCCTCTTCAGGGAGAGACCACAAGTGAAGAGGCTAACACATCTACCTACTCTGTTCCTTTAGATCTATTTCCAGAGCCTATTCCTCATACAAATGATCATGTCCTCCCTACAAGTAGAAGTGTTGTTTAGCTCTAAAGGCATTTTAGTCTTTTTACGTGGTGTCTACAGTGTAGGGTTTCATCCCTTTGGTTATTTATACCTGTCCCTATATTGTGTACTGCGTATCAGAATTAAATAAAAAAACTCTTATCGTGGTTTTTTCTCCCCTGATCTAGGGTTTTTCACGTAACTCTGGTGTTCTTTTCTCTTCTACCCTTATTTTTCAATAAATTCAATTTATTATATGTTACAACTATAATTAGTTATTATTAAGTGGGTTGTTACTCCACTTCATCATATGTATATTTGAGAGTATCTATTTCAAAAGGAATAAAGCTGGAGTCATCACTGGTAAGATTTAACATAAAGAAGACAAGCAAATAAGATTATTATTTCATTATTTCATTAATCAATGGCTGTATATGGATATAAGGTCAATTGCCTATTAAGGCAAGATTGTAAATATGCTACATTAGAGGAATTTTACATGATAAATACAAAACATAATAATAAACAATTATGATGATTGATTACAATTTATTTTCCTAATATGGCTCTGCAAGATGGTGGATCCATCAGTTACACAAATCTTGGATTTTAGAAGATGAAATTAATAGCGAAATAGAGGCTTGGTGAGAGCATCTGCCAGCTGATTTTTGGAGAAAATATGTGCCACATGGAGTTGACCATTTTGTTCTTTGTCACGAAAAAAAATGAAAATCAAGCTCAGTGTGTTTCATTCATGAGTGGAATACTGGATTTGTACATAAATATGTAGTTCCAACATTGTCATAATAAATAACTGGAGGTTGGCATGAAACAATGCCAAGTTCACTAAGTAAGGATTGAATCCAACATAACTCAGTAGTAATGAAAGTAACAGATTGATATTCAGCTTCTGTAGGTGATCTTGCAATCATTTTTTGCTTTTTCAAACTCCAAGATTGGATTTTTCCCAAGGAAGACAATATATGCACTGGTAGATGTCCGATCATCCTTATTACCTGCCCAATCAGCATTTCGAAAGGGATGAAGAGTTGGTAGTGACTTTTTGTCCAAGAAAATATCATAAGTTATTGTGCTTTTCAAGTATCAAAGGACACGTTTAACAACATTCCAATGAGTAGTTATCCATATAGGTCCCCCGACGCGGCGTCGGGAGTTAGGGGGAACTCCAGACGTCTATGTGGCGTCAGAAGTTAGGGGGAACTCCGGATGCCGTTTTAAGGCGTCGGGAGTTAGGGGGAACTCCAGACGTGGTATAGCCCGTGGAACTCTCGATGCCGTATACTAAGCGTCGGGAGTTCTCCCCTAACTTCTAATGCCACATAGGCGTTCGGAGTTCCCATTAACTCTGACGCCGTTCAAAAGTTCGCCGGGAGATCCTCTCCCGACCAAACTCCCGACGACCTTTTATGCATCGGGAGATCCTCTTACGACGAATTTTCCACACTCTCTCGACGATATATGGCGCTGGGAGAAGCCAGAATTCCTGTAGTGTATTGGATTGTACATAAATTGAGATAGTTTGTTAACAACATTAGAGATATCCGGTCGAGTGATAGAAAAATATTGTAAGCTACCAACAACTTGACGATACTCAGTAGCATAAGGTAAGACGTTGATAATGGTGTTTGAACATCACTGGCATCGATCATCTTAGTGTGATTGAGGAGATCATGAGTATACTTGTGTTGAGTAAGAAAAAACCTATTTGTAGTAATAGTGACATCAAGACCAAGAAAATATGAATGGGCCAAGATCTTTAATAGAGAATTGATAACCAACTTGTTGCACAAAATTGATAATAACTGAAGAATTTCTAATGACAATAATATCATCGACATACCAAGCAATAGTGTGGTAACGTAACCACAAGAATAAATAAACAAAGAGGAATTCACATGAGAATTAGAGAAGCCAAGTGATTATAGATAGCTTTAAAGCTCATTATACCATGCACGAGGTGCCTACGTAAGATCATATAATGCCTTCTTAAGTTTGCACACGTAGGAAGGATGAACTTCATCAACATCCTCTGTAAGCATCCCATGATGAAAGGCATTGTTAACGTCAAGCCATTGAAGTGGCCAATTATTGTGTGCAATGTCAAACAAAATATTATTCGAACAGTAGTGTGCTTAACAACTGGACTAAATGTATCATGATAATCTAGTCTAGGTCTTTGATGAAATCCTTTAGCCATTAAGCGGGTTTTGTAACAATCAATAGAGTCATCGAGTTTTCATTTGATATGAAAGACTCATTTACATCCAATGAGATTTTGAGCAGAAGATGGGGGAACTAATTTCCAAGTGCCATTTCAGATGAGAGCATTATATTCATCGGATTAATGTTCAGTTGGATAGTAGATGGCTGGTTGCTTGATGGAGGTGAGGGTTCTTCATGCAAAGAACTTCTACAATGAAGTTAATTTGGAGATGGTGTTGATGTTTAGCCAAGCACCTTGAGATCAGATGCGTTATCTACGAAAGGTGATGAAATTAAGGAGCTCCATTGGACAGAGATGGAGAATTTTCATGCAAAATATGGGGTTGGGGTCAATAATAGTAGGGGTGGAAACGATTCGGTTTGGTGGTCAAACCGAACCGAACCGAATTTTCTAATATGTGAAATCGATCTGAACCGATTTATTGGTTCAAACCAAACTGAAATACGGTTCGATTCGATTTCAAATTCGATTTTGACATTTTAAAAAAATCTATGTTATATTTTTTTAATTAAAAAACATTTTAGTTTTAAATTCGGTTTTGTTCTTTAAATTAAAAACATTCGGTTTTAAATTCGATTTTACTATTTTTTTTAAATATATAAATATATAAATAAATAAATAAATAATATATATATATATATATATATTAGTTAAAAATGATTTGGTTCGGTTTTAAATTCGGTTTTCGAAATTGAAACTGAACTGAACCGAATTAATTCAGTTTCAAAATTTCTTCAAACCGGATCGAACCACATTTTTCGGTTTCACTGAATTTTCGTTTTGGTTCGGTTTGGTTTTTAGAAATGGTTCAGATTTTGAAATTTGAATGACCACCCTAATTAATAGAAGGTGGACAATTTGAGCACGTAGTTGGGAAGATTTAAACTTGGAAAAAATAACAAACAATTGAGTGTTTCCTTGATTAGCAAACAAAAAGAGATAATTGAGTGTTGCAAAAAAAGTTTCACAATAGATTTAAACTTGGAAAAAATAACAAACAATTCTCATTTTTGTTTCATGGGGTATAACTAAATGTATTTGGTGAAATGATCAACAAACCAGTCAAATTTTATCATCTAAAAACTAACCAGTCAAATATTGAAACTTCAATATTAAGATTTCCTTATGATCATCTGAAGAGATTAAAGATAGGTTGCTGGATTTTCAATGGCTATTTTCCTTGATTAGCATTCTTTTTGTTATGTCTATTGACTCCTTATTCACTGCATAGTTTTTATTGTATTCATATTTTATTTAAATTTATAAACTTGGAACTAGATGCTTCTGCAACAGGAAGTGTGACAATCGTTTTCTACTCAGCCTACTCAATTATTCCTAGGGTCATAGATGAATATGTTATTGTAATGGCTTTGCTATACATGACATTCAACTTAAATTTTGGCTTTTTTTTTTTTTTTTATTATTATTAATTGGTATTGCACATATTTTATGTTGGCTTGTTTTTTTTGTTGTTTTTGCTCGAAGGCTTTGAGAGTTGCAGATTTCACCCATCGAAACTATGTTTTCAGATTTATGGTTGGAGATATCTTTTGAGGTTTCTTGGTATGTACACTCTTTTATAAAGATAAAAGTGTTGAGACTCAATTGTAGTATTTCTTTTGTATTTTGTAAACTAACTTCTCTTGAGAGAAATAAAGCTAAGTTCAACACTTTATCATGGAATGTTGCATAACTTCTTATTCTTGAAAATTATTGAACACTTTTATTTTATAATGTACATGGATTACAAAATTTAAATTAGAGGATGAAGTAACATTGTATTTAATATGTTATATATGTGAAGCACTTTGTGGGTAGGTTTGGTTACTTAAAATAAAAAGCAATTTTTTTTTTTTTAAGATGAATCAATATATCGGATATTTAAATAATAAATGAGTTCACTTGTAGCACAAAAAATAAATTTAGTTACTAAAAAAATTACATTATTAAAAATTCTATTGATAGAAAAAACTAACTCTTTTTATAGCAATGAATAAAGGCTATAACAAAATTCATATAACAAAAAATGAACAATAATCATAGCAATGACAAAAGAGTAAATAAGTTAATTATAGCATAAGATTAAGGCTATTGATAGTATATAATAGCACTACAAAAACGCTATTATAAACAAACGATAGCACAATATTTTAACCATATAAAGATATAATAGCTTCAAGCAAAAATGCTATCAAATGTTCTCATGGGAATACATATAAATTATATCTTCATACTATATTATATTATTCGTAATAGCTATACAAAAACGCTAAAAAAGTCTTAGACTTTTAATAATATGGGTTGTTAGGACCTACACAAAAACGTTATTTAACCCATTTTATATCATTTTTCATTAGCTATCGTATCTGTCATTTCCTGTAATTTGGGGACTAATAAGATATCCATTTTCGTTTTATGTAATTAAATTATTTATTAAGCAATTATTGTATTAAAGAGATATAATTATATTGCAAATAGTAGTTAGTTAATTGAGCGTCAGAGATCTACCCAAAATTCGAGCATTTTGAAGGTTGAGATGTATAAGGCTCAAGCAATGATGGTTCAGATGTGAATTAAAGTCTGGTAATGATTTGAAAGTTGAAAGGTCGAGTTACTAGGAGTTGGCCTTTAAAGGTTGCCATAAAAAAGGAGTATGCTAAAAAACTCAGACTTATTTTTCTACCAGTTGAGCCATAAACTTATTTTTCTTCTAATTAAGTCATTTTCAAACCTGATTCTAACTTGAGTGTCGGAGTGGACTTGACTCAACACCACACGGTATTTAATTTTGTTCATTTTTTAGGATATTGGACTACTCTCACTTAAGAAATACAAATTTATCGTTGGTGCGATTTTCAGTTTCAACACACTCATTAGAGGAAATCATCTTTTCTCTCTCTTCTTTAATTAGTGGTGGAGTTAATTGATTAGGTGTTTGATACTCATTCTTATTATAAGGTTTTGAGGAAAAAATTGATGTGAAATGTTAACTTCTTTTTCCATTCTTTGTTTTTGAATCCTTGGTGAAATTGATAGATTAGGTGTTTTATTTTTGTTCTGATTGTAGAGTTTTTAGAAATGATGTGAAATCGATGATCAAATGAATTTGGATGATGGTTTTGCTCTGAAAATTAACTTGACAATTTTTCGAGAGCTATCTCAGGACAATGGATTCAATGTTGAGATATAGATTTTGGAGAGGGTTATTAAACATCAACATATGCATATTATTGGGTTTCTATTCAAAACTATAAAACTGTTCTTCTGATTTATGAGTATATGCCCAATGGAAGCATAGGGAATGCTTTTCATGGAAAGAAGAGGAACAGAAGAATGGAGATGGGAGGGGGGAGAGAAGAAAGAGATATAAGTACAGAAGATAACAAAAAAGAAAGAAAAAGAATAACCAGAGAAGGAAATCAAATTTGCCACCTTGTTTACAATCACCTAATTTTGTGTTCAACTTTAACTTAGGAGCCATTAGATATTTTCAGAACGTGGGGGACTAAAGTGTCTATTTTGAAATTTTAGGGACCATATAGACATTCATCCCAAATCTAATGGAGAAATGTATTTTATCCTATTTTATTTTTTAAAAAATCATCAAATTCTTTGATGTTTATCAATAATTTAACTTATGGAATGAAAATAGATTGGATACACTTGAACAATAATAAACAGGTTCAAAGTAGTGGCGGAGAACAAAAATGTTTATAGAAATTAGGTACAACTAATGAAGTTTAACCAAACAAATATGTCTCAATTGAAAACTATAAAACCATAAAGATTCAATTAAAAGTTTTAAAATAATAGATATATACCAAATTGAAACTATATCAAAACAATAGTTACACTTTAATTTATACTATTAAGATCATCCTTTATTAAAAAAAAAGAAAGAGTCCTCTTTAACACAATTATCTTGACCCTCTCTTTGGTCGGGATGAAACAAAAAGTAGAGAAATAAATGGATGGGATTAAAAGATTAAAGGGTATAGCTAAATTAAAATCATATCATGTTACTATTTTCAAAGTTTTCAATAGAAACAATATATTGAACTTTATAAATATAAAATTTATAATATGTTGCTAATTGGAAGACTATCATAAGTAGTGTCTTGAACACATTCATTCATTATATTGCTTATAACTCTTTATACTAATTTGTTAGGATATTAACTAATAAAGAACACAAGAAAATAGAAGAACGCTAAAAAAACTAGTCTGGAATACTCAAGAACACAAAAAAATAGATAATAGAAAGAACACTTATCAAAGATAGAAATATATTGCAATATACCAATAGTATTTCAGAGGAATACAGTCACTCAAATTATCATAGATACACCCAAACATCCCAACTTTACGTTAACACACCTAACTACATCATTTACCCTTATCTAACCATTTTACAAATATGTTCCATCAATGAAACATCCCAATCCTAAACAATGACATAACCACAAAACAAACTATGAGCAAAGCATGCCCAATGTAGGTAATATGGATTGAACCAATGGATCTTATGTCCCCGAATTCTATAATATAAACCATACAAGAACCCATCGAGATTTTCCGACGAAAACTCATACATCTTCTTCATCTTCGCATACGCAAAAGCTATCAATAAACTATCAAAACCAGCAAGTTGATGGGTAGGAATGTCATTCACAATATTGAGTAACTTAGTAAGTTTTTTGAGTCCAAGTTCACCATTCAGTAAGTATTCGCAATTGCGAATCATGTACTTTAGATCACTGACTGTACCAAGGAAACGTTGAGCTATGATGGCAAACTCCACTACAGACTCCATCATGGATTTGATCACCATTAGCTTAAACAAATAAGCAATGTCGTAAATGCCATGAAATATGACCCATTTGACGATTTGATTGCTAAAAATAATTGGTAGAAATGCGAGTCAAAAGTCGGCTGGTCGGATTCCTTCTTCTCTTTGTTTCTTGAAATCCAACCCTTTGTTATTTAAGAATTGGATCGATGTAGGATTGGAGAGATCTATTTATTCGTCAAAATCAGAAAAAGTGAACTCCCATGTCATGCCAACATTTCCATTCTTGTCGGCTAGAGTAAGCCCACTTGAAGAATTTTCAAAAGGTTTAAGTTGAATTTCAAATCTTGGTAGAGATGTTCCTCAGGAGCACCTCTCGGAGTGGATCGGATAAAGTCAGGAAATTCGGTGTCAATGACAATTACTGAAAATCTAGAAAGATAGACATTAAGAATGGCTAATTCTTGATAAAGATTATGAGACCAAACTTGTCGAATCAAGTCCATGATTCCAAGGTTTTATTACGATGGCGATGGAAGAATAATGATTAATTGCTTTCACTTTGGAAACCAGCAATGAGATATGGTTGGGTTTTCCGAAATATTTAAAGGTGAAAATTTGGGATAGCAAATTCTAAAAGGAAGAGGAATGAGTCCCTACCTTTCTAATTAATTTAACAATATATTAAATAATACTTAAATAAAATTATTATTTTTTCAAAATTCTATCAAAATAACAAAAAAAAAAATTGTTCGTTAATTATCTCTAAATAAATAGTAAAAATAGTGTCGAAAGATGCAATAAAATGGTAAAGAATAATAATATTAGAAAACCACTCTTTATTAATAAAATCTCACTGAAATTATATATATATATATTAAATTGAAGACTCATGTTTTTATAATATTTAAATCTTTTAACTTTTAAAACGATGAAATCTCCACATTTTAATTAGAGAAAAATACTTTTTTAGTCTTGAGTTTTTAAGAATATGTGTGGTTGATCCCTATAGGTTGAACATATTTTTTAAAATTGAGGGACTAAATTGGCTAAATTAAAACTATAGGGACCAATTGCACATATTTTTAAAAATTTAGGGACTAAAAATGTTTTTTTTTTTAATTATATCTTTTACCCCTTGAATATTATTGGTTTTAGCTAGAGTAAGAGTTTTTATAATGTTTTATTTAAATGAAAATTGTATTAGAAATGATCCATTTAATATAGAAAATTTTGAAGTTTTGTTTGGTTGATAATAATTTTTTTTAAAAAAAATGTTAAAACTGAATTAAATTAAAAAAAAAAGTTCCACGAATCCCATAATATATTTTAGCAAATTCTAAAAGGAAGAAGAATGAGCTCCTACCTTTCTAATTAATTTAACAATATATTAAATAATACTTAAATACAATTATTATTTTCCCAAAATTCTATAAAAATAACAAAAAAAATTCTTTGTCATTTTTCTCTAAATAAATAGAAAAAATAGCGTCAAACGGTGCAATAAAATGGTAAAGAATAATAATATTAGAAAACCACTCTTTATTAATAAAACCTCACTGAAAATATATATATATATTAAATTGAAAACTCATGTTGTTATAATATTTAAATCTTAACTTTTAAAAATGATGAAATCTACACATTTTAATGAGAGAAAAATACATTTTTAGTCTCTGAATTGTGTGGTTGATCCCTATAGGTTGAATCTACTTTTTAAAATTGAGGGACTAAATTAACTGAATTAAAACTATAGGGACTGTTCACACAAGATTTTCGGAGAAACGTGTTTCGTGGAGTTGAACTTGAGTTGGTGTTGATGTTGAAGTTGATTTGGGTGAATGTGTCGATCTCTAATACTTGATTCTCTGATTCTCTCTCAGTTGGGTGAATGTGCTTGACTTGAAGAAGAAAAACACCGAACGTTCTTAAAGTAGAAGTCTTGGAAGAGTCTTTGTGTCTTCAAGGGTCTTCTGTCTTCTTCTGTTTGTTGAAGCATTCTCTCTAGGCTCTCTGAAGGTAGAAAATTCTGACCCCTGAAATGAGAAGAGTGCATTTATTTATAGGGCTCTCTGATGAGCTTCATAGACTTGGGCTTGGTTGGTCCATGGGCATGGATTTTGGACCCAATTAATTGGATTTAGTCCCATTTGATATTTGGGTCAAATTCAACCTATTTTTGGGCTTAGTTGGACTTTGACCCAAATAATAATATCAAATTGGACTAAATTAATTTCATCTGATTCAACGGTCATGATAAAACCATCATCGAAATTTGTCTTCAACTTCAATTCGGGACATATGTCAACTTAATGACGTGGCAACTTGTGATTGGTCCAAAATTTCTGAATGTCCAATTTCGAGATTTATGCACATATATGAGTGGATGAATCTCGAAAAATATAAAGTTGAATCGAAAGCCAAATATATCTGTTCTTGAATTTGACCTCAATTGATGTGTCAGTCAAACTATAAATTTAGTACATAAGTTTAACTTGAATTTGGGATCAAGTTTGAGATATAGCCAAATTTACAAAAAAAAATTAGCTTTGTCTCAATTTAATTTGATTTAGATTTAAGACAAAATTTGGGATAAGCCTAAATTTTAATAAAAGATCAATTGAGATTTTTTTTTCTTATCCACAATTTATTTTGATTGAAGATAAAAACTTAACATTGCCTTTTGGAATAAAAATTTGGAATATGGCCAAATTTTAATTTGGGATGAATTTTATATCTTTCCCCTAACTTGATTTGGAAATAGCATTTAGATGAATTTGATATAAAATTTGGAAGATGCTCAAATTTTAATTTGAGATTTTATCCTTAATAATTTGGCTTGAGGATAACATTTTGTTGATTTATATTTGGTATAAAATTTGGAATATACCCAAATTTTAATTTGGGATTTTATTTACAATTTAATTTCAATGTTGAACAATTTAATTTTGAATAAAATTTGGAATATGGTCAAATTTTAATTTGTAATTTTATACACAATTTAAATTTGATTTTTGAATAAAATTTAGAATATGTCCAAATCTTAGTTGAAGATAAATTTGAGAACAAAATCTAACAAAGTCAAATTAAATAGGGAATTTGTTTAATTTAATTTTTTTTATTTTAATTTGAAATTAGGATAGAATCAAATAAGGAAATCTAATTTGATTTGGATTTTCTAATCTCTTATGGAACCTAGGAAACCTCTATAAATAGAATCCCAAACCCCCCCTCCCCCCATTATATTCATCACCTCCTCTACTTCTAATCTTTCATTTCTCTCATTTTCCTCTTTTCTTTTAACATTTTCTTCCTTTTTAAAAAAAAAAAAAATTTCTTCCTTTTTTTCTTTTTTAAAAAAAAAACATAATTTCATTTTTTTCTTTTTTCTTTTTTCTTCTCTTTTCCGTTTTCTTCTCATTTTTTATATTATATATATATATGTATATATTACTAACTTGCCCCCTTGCCCCTTTTTTTAATGGGAGTTAGAACTATCAGCGACCTGCACTTTGTTGTTTCCCTTACTTCTTCATATATTTGCACAAAAGGTGGTTTTTTTTTTCTTTTATATATATACATATATATATGCACATATATTAGCAAGGGCATTCGACGTGTGATTGTCAACTCTGCCAGAACGATCTGCCTCCTACTAGACATAGCCCTTATGTGGGTGACTGTGTAGCATGCAGGTCATCAGCTTCACCAACAACGATCTGACTCCTGCTAGACACAGCCTCTATGTGGGTGACTCTGTTGCCTGCAGAAGTGGTCGTCAGCTGTGCCAATAACGATCTAACTCCTGCTAGACATAGCCCCTATGTGGCTGACTGTGTAGCCTGTAGGGGTGGTCGCCAGCTTCGCCAACAATGATCTGACTCCTGTTAGACATAGCCCCTATGTGGGTGACCCTATAGCCTACAAAGGTGGTCGTTAGCTCCACCAACAACGATCTGACTGCTGCTAGACACGACCCCTATATGGGTAACTGTGTAGCCTCAAGAGTGGTCGTGAGCTTTGCCAATAACGATCTGACTTCTGCTAGACACGACCCCTATGTGGGTGACTGTGTAGCCTACATGGGTGGTCGTCAGCTTCGCCAACAACGATCTGACTCCTGCTAGACACAGCCCCGATGTGGGTGACTATATAGCTTGCAGGGTTGGTCATCAGATTCGCCAACAACGATCTGACTCCTGCTAAACATGATCCCTATGTGGGTGACTGTGTAGCCTGCAAGGATGGTTGTCAGCTTCGCCAACAATGATCTGACTCCTGCTAGACACGACCCCTATATGGGTGACTGTATAGCCTGCAGGGGTGGTCGTGAGCTTCGCCAACAACGATCTGACTCCTGCTAAACACGGCCTCTATGTGGGTGACTGTGTAGCCTACAGGGGTGGTCGTCAGCTTTGCCAACAACGATCTCACTCCTACTAGACACGATCCCTATGTGGGTGACTGTGTAGCCTGCAGAGGTGGTCGTCAGCTCCGCCAACAACGATCTGACTCCTGCTAGACACGGTCCCGATGTGGGTGTTTCTTGGAGTTAAACTTGAGTTGGTATTGATGTTGAAGTTGATTTTATGTGATGTGGTTCAATCTCTAATACTTGATCCTCTGATTCTCTCTTAGTTGGATGAATGTGTTTGACTTGAAGAAGAAAAGCACCGAACGTTCTTGAAGTAGAAATCTTGGAAGAGTCTTTGTGTCTTCAAGGGTCTTTTATCTTTGAGGAGTGCAGCTTCAGGAGTCTTGGGAGTCTTCTGCTTGTTGATGAATTCTCCCTAGGCTTTCTGAATGTAGAAAATATTTGTATCTTCAAAGGACTTCAGTTTTCAGAATGCTTGTATCTTCAAAGGACTTCAGTCTTTAGAATGCTTGTATCTTTGAAGGACTTTAGTCTTCAGAATGCTTGTTTCTTCGAAGGATTCAACCCCCAAACACTACTCTCTGAATATAGAAAATGTTGACCCCTGCAAATGAGGGGAGCTTGTTTATTTATAGAGCTCCTTGATAGGCTTCATGGGCTTAGGCCTGGCCTTGATTGGCCAATGGGCCTGACCTTTGGTCCTAATTTAATTGGACTTGGGTCTGACATTTGAGTCTAATTAATTGGACTTGGATCTGGCCTTTAGGCCCAATTAACTGGGCTTAGGCTTATTTTGGCTTTTTAGGCCCACCTTATGGCCATATTTGGGTGTAACTGGGCCCAAATTATATTGTCAAATTGGTCGAAATTAATTTTACTCAATCGACGTCTGCGACGAAAACACATAATTTTTCCCCGATTTCAATTCGAGACATGTGTAAACTCTTACTTGGTCATAAATTTGACGATTTTGAAATTCCGTCATTAATATAGCAAATGACTTGGCGGTCCGTGGTTGGTCTGAAATTTCTCCTCCAACGAATGCCCCTTTTCGAGATTTGTGCACAGATGTGGGTGAATGAATCTCGAAAAAAGATAAAGCCGACATCGAGATACAAGTAATTCGGTCTTGACTTCGATGACCTCAATTTAATTAAACCATGACTTTAGTGACAAGTTTAACTAAACTTTGTAATAGGGGACGGCCAAAAAATTTTTATTAAAAAAGTCTCAACCTTTATCTCAGACTTGATTTGATTTGGAGAGAAAAAACGTGGGAATTTTGAATTTAAAATGAAATTCAAGTTTCATCCCTAATTTAATTTAATTTGGAGATGAAAATTTTAAGAAAGAAATTCGGAATATGGCCAAATTATAAGATAACTTTGAGATTTGTCCTAATTTAATTTGATTTTGGGATAAACTCAGGAATCTCGAATTTAAAAATAAGTTTCATCCCCAATTTAATTTAATTCGGGGCTAAAATGGAATTTTGAATTTAAAATGAAATTCAAGTTTCATCTCTAATTTAATTTAATTTAGAGATAAAACTTTAAGATTTTGGTTTTAAGAAAGAATTCGGAATATGGCCAAATTTATAAAACAACTTTGAGCTTTGTCCCTATTTAATTTGATTTTGGGGATAAACTCACAAATCTAAAATTTAAAAATAAAGAAATAAGTTTCATCCCCAATTTAATTTAATTTGGGGCTAAAAATGTAATTAATAAAAGATTCAGTGCATAGCGAAAAGTTTTAGAAAATGAAGGGAAAAAAAATCAAAGATAAGATTTGGGTGGTAAAAAAAAATTTTATAAAAAAACTAATAAAATCTAGATTTAACCAAAAAAATCCAGATTTAATAAAATTTGAGATTTCCTAATTTAATTCTAGATTCAGTGTAGTCCCTACAAATAGGGCTCAATCTGTATTTTCATCCCAGGCAGGTAGAGAGAAAAAATGACTTCCCTCCTTTCTCCTTTCTTTTTTTTTTTTTTTCTTTTTTTCCTTCCTTTTTCCTTTTTTTTCCTTTTCTCTTTTTTTTTTTCTTTCTTTCCTTTTTTTTTTTTTCCTTCTACTTCTATTTTTTCAAGAAAATTTTGTTTTTATTCTCTTTTTATTTTCTTTTTTCTTTTCCCTTTTTCTTTTTTTTTTTTATTTCTTTCATCTTTTTTATTTATTTATTATCTTTTATTATTTTTTCCTTTTTTTACTAACTTGCCCCTTTGCCCTTTTTTTAGCAGAGTTACAACTATCAGCGACTTGCACTTTGTTGGTTCCCCTACTTCTTCATATCTTTGGAGAAAAGGTGGTTTTTTTTTTTTATATATATATACATATGTATATGCACATATATTAGTAGGTGCGTTTGACGTGCGACTGTCAGCTCCGCTAGCACGATCTGACTTCTATAGACACATCATTTATATGGGTGACTGTGTAGCCTGCAGGGGTGGTCGTCAGCTCTGCCAACAACGATCTGACTCTTGCTAGACACGACCCCTATGTAGATGATTGTGTAGCCTAGAGGGGTGGTCGTCAGCTCCGCCAATAACGATCTGACTCCTGCTATGTGGGTGACTATGTAGCCTGTAGGGGTGGTCGTCAACTCCGCCAACAACGATCTGACTTCTGCTAGACACGACCCCTATGTGGATGACTGTGTAGCCTGCAAGAGTGGTCGTCAGCTTCGCCAACGATGATCTAACTTCTACTAGACACGACGCCTATGTGGGTGACTGTGTAGCCTGCAGGGGTGGTCGTCAACTTCACCAACAACGATCCGACTTCTGCTAGACACGGCCCCTATGGGTGATTGTGTAGCGTGCATGGGTGGTCGTTAGCTCTGCCAATAACAATTTGACTCCTTCTAGACACGACCCCTATGTCCGACTGTGTATCCTGCAGGGGTAGTTGTCAGTTTCGCCAACAACGATCTGATTCCTGCTAGACATGATCGCTATGTGGGTGATTGTGTAGACTACATGGGTGGTCGTCAGCTTTGCCAACAACGATCTGACTCCTTCTAGACATGACCCCTATGCGAGTGACTGTGTAGTCTTCAGGAGTGGTTATTAGCTCTGCCAACAACGGTCTGACTCTTGCAAGACACGGTCCTTATGTGGGTGATTGTGTAGCTTGTAGGGTGGTCGTCAGTTCCGTCAACAACGATCTGACTCCTGCTAGACACGGCCCCTATGTGGGTGACTGTGCAGCCTGCAGGGATGATTGTCAACTCCGCCAACAACGATATGACTCCTACTAGACATGACCCCTATGTGGGTGACTGTGTAGCTTGCAGGTGTGGTTGTCAGCTTCGCCAACAACGATCTAACTCCTGTTTTTTATCTTCACGGTACGGGTCTTCCATGGTCATTGAGGCTTATAATCCTTATCGATTTAGTCGACAACTCGGATTCTATCAAGATGTTCCGTATGACCTGGGTAGGGAAGTCTCCGAAGCTAACTTCCCTAATGTACTGCGACATTGGATGATATGTGTCCTTCATCCCAGGTGCATCTTCCTACATGTCTGCTGAATCTGTCATGTTACTTCACGTTATAGAAATTGGTGGTTAGCAAAACATGGCACTTATCTCGAAGAAGGGATATAACACTTAGTAGATAGTACCTCTTCCTCTCTCACAAAATCTAAGGTTGCCAAAAGGGCTAACAATGAAGAGGTAAGTAGCTTAGCATGCTTGGAACTAATGGACCCACTTCTGGGCAAGATATAAAAAGTCTGACAAACAGCCGATATGCGAAGAAGGATTCTTTGATGAAGTCCCATGTGTTTCACAATATTTTGACGTCACCGCTCTCGAGGTAACCATTCGGGGTCTTTTTTTTCTTTTTTTCTTTGTTTCTGTTATCATCTCTTTGCTATTATTTGTTTATTTAACTTCCTTTGCTTCACAGTCACCTTTAGACAATCGGATTCTAAACATTGGAGAAACCTCAAAATCTTTCATGAGTTCTGATGGTTATGATTCTACGCTTACCCATGTTGACAAATTTAAAGCACCATTGGACACCAGCGCGACTCTAACCCGTCCTCTTGTGATTAATGAGCCGCCTGGGAAAGTAAGAAAAGCAATGTTCGTGGCTAGCAATGTTCGTGGCTGCTTCTGAGGTCTCCAACTTTTGTGCTATCAGCGTGATTTCTGATGTTCGACGTCATGCTGTTTCGACCATGTGGGAGACCATACATAAGAAAATTATGCGCATTCCTTTTGACAAAGTCCTTTAGCTTGAGGATGAAGCTTGCTAGATATTTTATGCAATTTCTAACATTTGCGGGGCTAATCTTCCTCCCCTCAAAAATCTTGTCGATGAGTATTTTTGGAAGGTAGAGAACTATAACTAATTCCAATCATCGTTTTCTTTCCAACTAAGTCAGGCAGATAAAAGTCGTCGATTGGAGGAGGCCAAATTCAATTTAGAGAAGATGTTGTATGATGAAAGTAGTGTACTTGCCCTGAAGAAGAGCCTTTGGAGTGCGATTCTCATGCATTGTAGGAAGAAAAAGAGTTGTTAACCAAGCTAGAAGCCATTAAAACTGAACGTGCTGAGGTGTCTAAGCTGCTTCTTGAAAGCGATGAACTTTTAAAATAACACAAGCTCGAAGCCTCTAAATAATCTTGAAAGTACTCCTGCTCTTACTGAGAAAGATACCAAAACTTTGGAGATCCTTAGTGGAATGATAGAGGTCACGCAACAGGAACTGGAGAACTATAAATGGATGCCTTGACTTGACATTGCTTGTCCCTTTTTTTTAATGCATACCTCAGTAGTTAGAGACCTAAAAATTTTGTAATTATCCTTTTATTGCTAGATTTGCTAGTCGAAGTGTCAAAAATTTTTAAATGGAAGCCGCCTTTTCCTTTTTTTTTTTTCTTAACGACGCTTTCCGGTGCTTTGAAGCCTCCTTCATATTTCTGTTTCTTCTCTTTTTTTTTTAATTTATCTATTTATTTATTATATTAATTTATTTTATTATTATTATTTTTTGCACTGGACTCATGTATACACACACATATATTTTTTTTACCACGTGACTGAATTTAAATTCCTTTAAGCTGCCTGTGTACTCTTTATAATGATAGGGATCAAGTCATAACGTAGTTCAAAAGATTTTTTTTTTGCACGCGATTGAACTTAAATTTCTTTAACTTGCTTACATACCCTTTATAATGATAGGGATCAAGTCGTAACGTAGTTCGTACAAAGGTCTTTTTTTTTCTTACATTTGTTAAGCATAAAACTTCTTGAGAAACTTGCCATTGATTGGGCTGACTCTTAGCTCGTCTTGATTAACTATCTTGTATGCTTCATTTGTGTAGACTTCTTTGACGACGTAGAGCCCATCCCATTTAGGTGTAAACTTGTTCCCCATATGTCTTGTTGTGATAATTGGTCTCCTTACAGCGAGCACTAGATCACCAACTTGAAAGTACCGAGGCTTTACATGCTTATCGAAGGCTTTAGACATTCGCACCTGGTAACATTCCAACGCTTGTTGAGCTTCTAATCGTTTTTCATCCAGTGCTTTCAACTCTTGGAGCTGCAGTTTGGCATTTTTCTCTGTAGTCAGCCCTTCTTGCATCGCCATTCTTAGCGATGGAATTTCTCTTTCTAAAGGAAGGACAACTTTTACCCATAAACGGGAGAGTATAGAGTGACTCTTGTAGGGGTACGGTGAGTGGTGCGATAAACCCACAACGCTTCACTGATCTTTTCCTGCCAATTTCTCTTCGACTTGGAAACAATTTTCTTCAGCAAGTTGCACAATGTCTTGTTAAATGCCTCTGCCAACCCGTTTGCGGCGGCATTATACATGGATAACTTGTATTGCTTGAATTTGAATTTTTCACACAACCTGTCCATCAAACTGTTGGAGAATTTTCTCCCGTTATCCGTACGATCCAATGGGGAATACCGTATCGATAAATGATATGAGTGTGGATAAAATCCACCACCTTTTCTTTCTTAGCTTCCCTTAGAGCGCATTCCTCAGCCCATCTTGAAAAGTAGTAAGCGACTACGAGTATATAGAAGTGCCCTGCTGATGATTTAGGTGTTATGGGGCCGACCAGATCAAGCCTCCATGCTTCGAAAGGCCACGAGGTTATGGTCGGATGCAGAGGCTCGAGCGGTTGATGAATGATATTCGCGTGATATTGACAGGCTTCACACTTCTTTGCATAATCCATTGAGTCCTAGATCATCCTCAGTCAATAGTAACCCATTATTTTCAGTTGGAATTGTAACTTTGGTCCAGCTTGATGTGCGCCACATATACCTGAGTGTGCTTCCTCCAAAGCCTTTGCTGACTCCATTTTATTGAGGCATCGAAGGAAAAGTCCTTCAAGGGATAGACGGTATAGAACCCTTTTGTAGTAAATAAAATGCGCGACCCTCCTTCAAACCTCGGTTTTATGGTGGGGGTCGTACAGGAGCCTTCCATGCTCAAGGTAATCTATGATGGGCTGCTGCCAGTCTTCCTCGTCGGTTAGGTAGACTGATATCGCATTTGTTTTCCCACATGCAGTCCCGACTGGAGGTATAACCCATCTCTGACAAAGCGATATATTAAGGGGCACATTATCCAGGACTGTTAAGGCAATGGCTAAGTTTGCCAAGGCATCCGCTTTCTTATTCTCCATCCTCGGGACATGCTCCAACGTCACGCTTTCGAACTTTTCCATCAATCGACAAGCGTAAGTGAAGTATGGTTTCAAGTCGTCATGCTTCAACTCGTACTGGCATAAGAGTTGATTGATTATCAACTTTGAGTCACCGAAGATCTCTATACAAGTTACCCCAATCTCTAAGGCCATTTGGAGACCAATTATCAAGGCTTGGTATTCAGCAACGTTGTTCGAGCATAACTCGGCGAGTGCGAAACTATAAGGCAACATGTGTTTTTCTGGAAAAATGAAGACGATACCTGCCCCCGCACCACTTCTCCGTGCCGTACTGTCAAAGAATATAACCCACAGCCTTAAGGTTTCTGTGAAGAGAACTTCATCATCGGACAAGTCTTCACTTAATTCCCAATCCGATGGAATTAGGTGATCTGCTAGGAAGTCGGCCAATGTCTGCCCTTTAACTGCCCTTTGCGATACATAAACGATGTCGTACTGTTGAAAAATGATTGCCCACTTGGCTAAACGTCCTGAGATGATTGGCCTGGATAGAACATAATTGATGGGATCGGCTTTTAAAATTAAATGGACTGTGAAGGCTTGCATGTAGTGCCTCAACTTATCTATGAAGAAGAAGAGCACAAGGCACGACTTCTCAACTGAACCGCCATAAAAAATATCCTCAAGTATCTATAGAGAACGAGGGGCTACATGCTCGTGTATGGTTCTAAGGATTTGATCTTTACTGGATACACGGACTTTGATTTTCAGATTGATAAGGATTCTAGGAAATCCACATCAGGACCAATGTTTACTCTTAACTGACGAACAGTAGTCTGAAGGAGTACCAAGCAAGGGTGTATTGTTGACTCCACTATGGAGACCAAGAATGTAGTGGCTTGTAAAGCTGCTAAGGAAGTTGTTTGGCTCAGAAAATTCTTGATTAACCTGGAAGTCGTTCCAGGTATGTCAAAGCCTATTACACTTTATTATGATAATAATGGTGTTGTGGCTAATTCCCGAGAGCCTAAGAGTCATAAGCATGGGAAGCACATAGAGCGAAAGTATCATCTCATCCGAGAGATTGTGCATTGAGGAGACATGATCGTCACACAGATAGCTTCGGAGCACAACGTTGCAGATCCTTTTAGAAAGGCCTTCACAGCTAAAGTGTTTGAGGGTCACCTGAAGATTGTGGGTCTATGCGACAGGCCACGTCTAGACTAGGGCAAATAGAAGATTTGTACTGGATGCGTGTTATGCCCTAGTTTATTGCTTTGTGTACTTTGTATATTGTCTATATTTTACACCCCACTAGCTTTAGGTTAAGTGGAACTTTGTACAAACATTTTATTTATGTAATAAAATATTTGATGTATTATTTCAAAATTAGTTGCATTAACCACAAACCAATAAACTAAGATCCAAGATTATCTTATGGCTTAAACATGTATGTAGAGACATACGGGTGGATCATGTTTATGTGATAACCTGAATTGTCTGTAGTAGATGGATAAGGTTGGATACCTTATCCTAGTGACACTACGAGTATGGCCCGCTTTGTAGGTGTTACAATTGTTGTAAAGTGCTACAAATGATTTGATCCTGATTATTTATGTGGGGACATGTGAGCGGGATATTCTATACAAAGGATATTGTATAAGACTAGACTACGAAATGTTTAGTCTCATTATCTAACGTCGTTCATAATAGAGACTTACATTTCATCAGGATGACCATAGGTAACATGACCTAAATCCTGAGTGAGTTGTGAACTCTTGCCTATGAGAGCGGTTCTTTGATTTGTATGGGTGAGAGTGGCTATATCGCCGACTCAAAAAGCCTACCATTTTGGGAATTCGTTTCATTGTGGAGCTGGGAACACAATTACATAAGAAGGAATTCACTCTTTTCCCAACATCGTGACAATTAAATAAATTGCTCCCTTAAGGGCTGACTCGGGGCTTGAACAATGTGGCGTCACACCCTCTCCTGTTCCGAGAGGGGTATGATCATAGTTGGATTATTATTTATTATTCATTAGACGAGCCAGTGTACTTAAGGAGTTAAATGTAACTATAAGGGCAAAACGATAATTTTGGCCTAACTATACTTACGAAAAATTTGTGAAGGGTCATCGTACTGTTTATTGGTTATATCTAATGGATATAAAAATATATCTGTGGTGTGAAGAGTGCAGCTGTCGGTCTTTAGTGGAGTGCCTGATAGTTAACAGATGGTGAATAATTTAATTAAAGAGTTTAATTAATTATTCACATATCGTTGGAGCTTCAAGTTACAAGTCCATGAGGTCCCTTCGGTAGCTCAATAGGACTAATGAGAATCAGTTTTTGGATTAATTTGAATTGTTTAATTAATTGAGTGAGTGGAGGACATGAGTGAAGGACGAGCGAATCAAAGAGGCAGATGACCACGCCAATATCGGGCAACTAAACGAACGAATGGAAAATGATTTTTGTAATAAGATAAAAAAATAAAATAATAAAAAAAATTATTGATAGTTTTTTGTCGCGCGTGTGAGATGATCACAATACCCACATTTGTCTATCTCCTCACCTCCTCTAAAACATGGGTTCCCCTTGGGGCCCAAACCCATAACTCAAGGTGGGAGTTTAATAAGGTGATTCTACTTGTTGATCATAGCAATGTAGGATTCTAAAAAATAACTTATTTTTCATTTACTAAAGTTTTTCACCAACAGTTTCCAAAAGAAAAAAGGGGATAATTATTTCAAATGGTAAAAGTGCTGAAAATATTTTCAAATATAACAAAATGTCGTGATAAACCGCGATAGACTACAATCTATCAAATGAGATATATCGCAATTAGAGATGTCCACGAGGTGGGACAAGGCCAAGGGTGTCATTCCTCAATAACGCGGGAAACTTTGCCCTGTTAGCTTTTTTTTTTTTTTATGAAAAAATCCAATTAATTTAAATAAATAACGTGGACAAAGTTTTTCCCACTCCCTCTCCCATTACCCATCTAATCGGAGAATTTCCGTCGAGACCCCACCCGTACAAAGAAATTAGATATCTCTAATTACAATTTATCACTAATTGACAACAATATTTTATTACGTTTATAAATAAATTGGTTTATTTTACTTTATTAGAAACGGACAAATAAAAAAGAGTGCGTTTTGAAATCTAAAATAAATAGTACATGGTTTGACTTTTAAAAAACTAAGGAATGAAACACGAAATTTGATTGGTTGGTGAGGAAGTAAGGCGTGAAGGCGGGTGAGAATAATAAAATATTTCCCGTGGTTTATGGATGTTTCGTTCCGCCTCCGGTTTCTCGGTAATTTCATTCTGGTTTTCGACAAAAACACACCGACCATCTAATATTATATCAATTTCTCAACTTAAAAACTACTATTTAATATTTATTATTCTTTTGGTTAAATTATCAATTTGGTTAAAGTTTCGATTTGGTTAATAAATAAATTATTCGTACCATTTTACATGGCCATAATTTACACGTTTTCTATTTATTTATTTTGTAATAATTAGCCAGGTTTATTTATCAAACTCATTTGAATTAGCTGATTTCGATAATAGCTAGTATGGTTAAAAAAAAAAAAGGAAAAAAAACGGGAGGTTAAAAGATGATTTAAGAAATATTGGTGAGAGTTGATTAAATCATAGTTGAAACATGTAAAATTGTAAACATTAAACTGAAACTAGATCTGCAATATTTTTTTGAAAAATTGTTTTAAATAAAAAAACAATTGAAAATATTTTCATATATAACAAAATGTCACAACCTATCAATGATAGACAATGTCTATCAGTGATAGATGATAGTAGTTTATTATTATTTATTACTAATAGATAGTAACATTTTGTTATATTCGTAAATATTTTAGTTCATTTTACTATGTTTAAAAATATATATATATATATATATATATATTTGGCAATATATGACTTGGAAAGTTAAACCTCTACCTTCAAAGTCTAAAAATTTTATGTGAATTGAACTATGATTATTTTGTCACTAGATCTACAAACGTCAACTTTGGTCAATTGGTGAAGACATTATACTCATGACTAAAAAAGGTAAGAATTTTGAATTCCAATCTTAACATATGTTGAACTTGAAAAAGAAATTAAAATTAAAACTAAATTCAAATCCTAGAGAATAAATTCATAATATAGCAAAAATTGATGGTTAAGATATATACGGTTAACCAAAACATCAAGTTTGAAAAATTATTTAACCTATAATATTGTTTTACCTATATATTAACGAATTATCTTATATTTTAATTAAATAAATAAATAAATATTTTGATAATTATCTACTACTTAAAAAAGGAAAAAAAAATACATAAGTTGTTTTCAAATATAGAAAAATGAATCAAAATATTTATCAATATAATAAAATTTTACTATCTATCTACGATAGACTGCAATAGATTATTATCTTTGTCATGATAGACACGCATAGTAATCTATCACAGTCTATTGCGATTTTTCATAGATAGACTGTGATATTTTGCTATTATTTATAATTACGAATTTTTTAAATCTAAAAAAATATTTGAAAATATTTACATTTTATAGCAAAAAGTTATAAAAGTATCTGTAATTTAAAAAAAAAAATTATTATAAAATATAAATATTTTTGGGATTTTTTTATTTATAACAATTTTCGTTATTACTTTTTCCTTTATAGTTTTAACAAACCGAAAGACAGGCTCATTTTCCTTTGTTAACGAACCGAGGGGCATGCGGATCATTTTATTTGATGAGTGCTGGTGATGAATATCTAGTAATTAATATTGGGAATCAACTTGAGATCATAATAAATATTAAAAACCAAACATCATGGGACTTTTTTAATAAAAAAAGTAATTGATTAATTTTAAATGTAGCATACATGTATGATATTTTCATGAAATATGATTGTGTATTTTGGATTTTTTTTTTTTATTGATTCATAAATATGGTCTAATAGATCTACATTAGGTCGGTAATAGTTGAAAGTTGGTCAGTTCTATAAGGTGAGATTTCACATTTGGTATAATGCTGCATCCAACACTCTTCAATGCGTAAATTAGTCTTGAATTAAAGTAATATCAAGTTAAGTAAGAGTAGTATTTCGTATCAAATAAGGTACGCACATCCATATCTGTTTGATTCTTCACTTGGCATATGTGTCAAGACAGCACAATAAATCGACTAGACTCAATGGGAAGATAATTGCAGGCCTTGACACATAGTTACCACTGGTTTGGTAGGTCGTCTTCTCTTTTTTAGATCTTCTATGTCATGGCCCAGCTTATCCTGTAGGACTGTCGTAGAGATCGGTTAAATGGTTAAATAAAAAAAACTAATCAATTAATCATTACCTTTAATGAAACTAAATACTCTTAATATACTCTTAAAACCTTCCAAAGTAGTTTTTTGTGCACCAAACTAGTTCAATCATGGTAAAAATAATTTTGGGACTTTAAGCTCCAAATTTAGTAAGTAAAAATGTTGGGAATGAGCCATAACTATCAAGGTCCATGGCCCATAGTAAGTTCACATTTAAGAGAGAATTTCTTATCCGACAGTGGAAGTTTAAGGGTTAAGAAGAGGGTATAAATATGAGAGCTTGACAAAAGACTTACAAAAGTTGTTAAAGTGGTAATTAAGGCTCTTCCCCAATCTATTTTTTTTTTAAAAAAATATTGATATATCAATCATTAATTATAATTAATCTTTCAATTTGATCAAAATTATTATTTTAGAACATGTAACGTTTTATTTTATAAATTTTTAGTCAATTCATTAATGGAAGATTTTAACTACAATGTGGAAAATTTCAGGGAAGTGATTATTTTGCCACTCTTCTAGTTACCTCAATAACTCAATTTTTAATTTTAAACTTTCGATTTTATCAAACAGAACCTGAAACTTGAATAAACATTAAAATCAATACCACTTTAATATTAAATTAGAAAGTTGTCTATAAATTAGACACATTTATTCTATTAAAAAACATCCAAATTAATTCAACTTGTAAAACCCCCAATTAAAAATACATGAATATATAGATAAAAAGTTAAACAGAAAAAAAAAGGAAACAAAAAATAATATAATGCTCAAACTTGGCCATGCAATGCCTAAATCTAATCTAATTAAAAGCATACACAATTGGAAAAACCAATACCTACGAAAAAAATTTCTCCTCCAAAGATAAAAAGACCCATAAGTAGTAATAATTGTATTTAAAAATCCCTTTAACTAATAGAGTGTATTTTTAAATTTTTTATGTGCATCTAATACATTACCTAATAGTAAATTATTCACATCTTCATAATTATTGTAATATTTACAATCCAAATTGACAAGTTTTGGGAGATTTATCTATTTTCTATGTCAATTTCCTAAGGCGTATAATTTGTTCATTAAATTTTTAGGCTTTGTTTATGGTGAAAACTCAAGGTTTTAAGAGACTTGTGTATGTTGTTTACGTAGAGGCGTCGTATATTGGCAATATTTGTTTTAAAGTTTGACCTGTTTTTGCAAAATTGTGATGTCTCACATGTTGTTCTTAAGATTATTATTATCAGCTATCGTTTTATATTTTTCTCTAAAAAAACTCAACGAGATTCTTCGGAAGTTTTTTTGGTCGATTATTTGCTTTCTTATCTGGTGTTTGTCCCTAGGAAATTATTATCAAATCAATATTAGTTGTTATCGAATGTAATCGCCTTCTCTCTCTTGGTTGGTCCATATTTAAACGGGTGGTGTTTGCTGTTTTAGTGTTAGCCGTTCGACAAGAAGAAAGTTCCTCTATTGTGCTCTTGAATGTGGGCTACGTTATGAAGTTCATGAACAGTTAGATCATGATGTTGTATGACCTTGTGGCAATCTTGAGATCTTGATGAAATGAACGGATTAATCTTGTGAAAAAAATTCTTGAACTTAGGGGAGCCTAAGTTTCATAAGTGAAGTGGTCTTCACTAGATAATAGAAATATTACGTTAAGAGGAAGTCTCACACTTAGAGAGAGCCTAAGTGATTGTTTACTAATACATTTGTGCTTATGGGGAGCATAAGTCACTTTGAAAAGGAGTCTTTTATTTGGGGGATGCCAAAGTGATCATTCATTAAGTTGAACTTTGCGTGGGTCACTGTATTTACGATTCAATTATAGATAAATACTATGTTGTAATTGCTCAACTTCATATTAGTAAAAATATCTTTCTCGAGCACACTGCTCCTAGACGTAGGTGAGTCGCCGAATTGGGTTAACAAATTGTGCATATTATCGCTTTAAAACATTACTCTATGACTTTCTGTTTGTCTTTGTAAGTGCTATAAAATTGTGTATAACACTTTCATTGTCTGTGTTAGGTAAATCTTTTTTCAGCTTATACTGTTAAATAGCAATGAAAAAGCTAATGGATAAGGATGGATAGGAAAAAGGATTTGTTGGAGGTCTTTCCCAACAACCTAAATAAAATTTAATAATTACTGATTAATACAACCTATACTACTGAGTCGTATAAGTGGCAAGACTAGGTCGATCTCCCACGAATATTAGTTTCACATAAACAATTCTTTTAGTTAAAGTGGTAAATGGGTGGGGAGTTTGAAATTGAAGTCAGTGAGCTAAAATAAAAACAATTAATTCTTTGAATGCATCCTAACTAGATGCTTTTAGTTAAGGAAATTGGAATGACACAAATTGTAACAATGATTCTAAGATGTTTACTCATTCATCTCAAACACATGGTCCACTTAATTGGCAATATTGTATTAAGTGTCATGAACTATCAATTAAGATTTTCATCCTAATGAAACTAAGTGCCAACTAATTAAGAATGACGTGCATAGAGTATATGGTAATGTTTGGCTAAACTATGATGATTAGTTAATGGTAATGTCTATTAACTATTCGATTTGTTTTTATCTCTAAGCCATTCAAGGTAATTATGTGACCTAGGAAACGTTGTACATGCCACACACCCATACCCATGAGATGATCCCTTTTCTACTTTGGTAACCACATAACGATTATGGATTACATGTTAAATCTAGCAATTAGCATGCATAAATAGTTTGGTTTATCCCTCCTAAACATTCAAACAAGCTAAAGAATAAAAGCATGAGATAGAGATGTTGAGATATAGAAATATATATATGATTACAGTGATTTCATCCGAAGTCCTTAAACTAAAACATAACTAGCCAATAATACATACCAAAAGAAAGTAGTCAAGGCTTATTGACATCGAGTCGGGATACAGTCCAAAGAAAACAATTTAAAACTAAGAAAAGACTAAAAA
Source organism: Benincasa hispida (assembly GCF_027475165.1). Taxonomy (NCBI): domain Eukaryota; kingdom Viridiplantae; phylum Streptophyta; class Magnoliopsida; order Cucurbitales; family Cucurbitaceae; genus Benincasa; species Benincasa hispida. The sequence continues at coordinate 33,307,940 of NC_143486.1, read as the reverse complement.
TAACTTAGAAAGACACAGAGTAGGCTCCATATAGCTTGGATGGAAACTCTCTCCTTTAAAACCCTAGAAAATAAGATGTATTTGTAGAAGTTGTGATGTTGTTGTGGTGCAACAGGACAACGTCGTGGTTCTCTGGCTTTTTCATATGCGAACATTTTCCATATTTGCAATGGCACTGCGACATTATTGCCTTTCTATGTCTACTCTCTCCAGTGTCGTGCCTAGCATTGTGATTCTAGGCCCTTTAGGGTATTTTTGGTCTTTATATCCTCTTCTGAGTCTAAATGCTCCGTTTGACCCCTAAGTTCACCGTTTTGGCCTGTTCTGAACTTAGGATGTTCGGAGAGTCTTCTTTGCTCGATTTATTGCATAAGATCACATTTAAACATCAAATACCTAATAACTAGCTTGTTTTAGACCGAAAAAGATAACTCATTTTGGGAGCTATCGATAAGATAAAAGTTGTCTTTCTTATTTTAGTCCAAGGTCCAAATGTAATTGATTTTTTAAAAAGTTATATTAATTTTACAAACTTACTAGAGTAAAACTTGAACATCTGGGCAATTATTTATATATAAAGGTAGAAAATACACATGAACCAAAAAAAAAAAAAAGAATCTAAAAGATCTTATCTTCTAAACAATTATAGAGTAAAATAATGGGTAATACATTAATTAAAGTAAACAAACTCTTGATTGACTTTTGGTTGCTATTCATTACTTCCTTAAACTACTTTACACATTTTCTAATGATTAAAAATATTAAAATAAAATAAGGAAAAGCAGCCATCATTGTGATCATAAAACTAAATGAAGAGAATCTATAAAAACTACAGCTATAAACTTAACTTTTTTTTTTTTTTTTGAAGTATTTTGTGTAAAGCTAGCTATAAAAAATCAAGGGACAAACAAAACTAAAAGGAATTAATTTAAATAAAATAAATAAAAAGAAGAAATTTTTTAATAGTTTAGGTCATGTAGGGACAAAACCTAATATCACTTCCACTAACAAAGGTAAAATATAATACAAACAATATAACATAATCCATTTTGTTTTTGTATATATAAATATTGGACAAGCCATTTTTATTTAGTTGTAATGCACTTGCCTCTTCAATTTGTCCTTCCTATGGTACTTATGTACATATAATTCAATGATTAATGTCCAAATTCCAATCTAATAGCTGTAATTGGTCATTGATAAGTACTCAAAATGTATAATAATGGAGACATTGAAATATTAAGTATTGTGATTTAGGAAGCAATCCAACTAATTATTGAATTAAATAATCAATTAGAGAAAAAAATTGCTTACACAACCTTTTAAGTTTTGTGTTATGAAAAGATGAAATATTTTTCTTCAATTTTAATCGATTGTAAAAATGACCAAATGGTAAAGAGAAATCTGACTATAATTGAGTGGAAAAAAGGAAAGGAAGAATGATTGCCATTATCTTAAACTAAAAACTATACTAAATGTATAAGATTTTAAAATAATATTATATCTAAAAATAATATTTATTTCTACTTAGTTTGATGTTAAAGAATTAAAATAGTTATTTGTGTGGGTTTAACTACTCATTTTCAAATATTTTTACAATTGTAGTATATCCTAAAATAATATTTATATTGGAAAATTTCACGAAATTACCTAAAACCCAAAAACTTTTCTACCAATGACCCTTTCCTACAAATTTTTCTACTACAAACATTTTCCCATGCGAAATTTCAAAATTACCCCCAGTTTTTTAAAAAACCTTCAGACTGCACGGTGAACGCGTCTCTATGAATACTTTAAGCAAGTATTTAGATATTACTAAGCGATCAAATAGATATTACTGAGCGATCGGATAGATATTACTAAGTGATCGAAGAGAATACTAAGCGATCGTCTAGCTATCTACTATAGTTTTTATTAAGCGATCGTTTAGAGAATACTAAGCGATCGTTTAGCTATCCACTATAGTTTTTATTAAACGATCGTTTAGAGAATACTAAGCGATCGTTTAGCTAACTGTTCCGCTATCGTTTAGATATCCATTATGCGATCGTTTGGCTAATAAATACTAAGTGATTGTTTAGATAATACTAAGCGATCGTTTAGCTAATACTAAGCAATCATTTGGATAATACTAAGCGATCACTTGTCAGAATATAATTGGTGCCAAAATTACATATTGTATAGTATAAATTTATACAGAAAAATTGGTGTTGAATAGAATATAATTGGTATTATACAGAATAATCGAAGCGAAAGCGAAAATTACATATTGTTTAGTCTAGATGGGCTAGTGCTAGGTGTTATCAACGTTTGTCTACACGTTTTCTTGTTATGTCCTGTCTGACCACATCGTGTACACCTGTGTATTTTTCGTGGCTCCTCTCCAATTGAAGGTATCTTGATGGTTTGACGTCGACCTACACTTACTACCTTTTGTGGTGGTAGAATTGGTTCAAAATCTCCAACCCATTCTTGACTATGTCAGACTGGGAAGATTGACTCGGCATAAGCAGCAAGCACACATTCAACTGTAAACCACTTTGCACATAATGTTTGAACATTAATGTTTCTCAGGGTCGCTGCAGATATTGCATAGGAGCATGGGATCTCAATCCAATTAAACTCCATACACATACATGTCCGTGAACGAAAATCAACTAACCCTCCCAAATATCCATCGTCCACATTAATTATATGCATATCCACCGAAGAAACACAATATGTTCTAGACATCAATTCTAATTTCTTAAGATTACTCATTGCGTAATCAGTTACAATGTTTGTACATGCCATTGCGTGTGTACGTCAGATATAGAACCAACCTTGTAGCCACTCGCGGATATGCTCTAATAGCTTTGTTATTGGTAGTTCTCGGGCATCTTTCAATACTCCATTGAGGCATTCTACTATATTTGTCATCATCTTGTAATGCCTGAATGGACTTGATAAACTCTTTCCCACCGTTGTAATCCAATCTCCTCAAGATAGGCCGTCACACCAGGATATTGATGGAGCTTAGCCCAATACATCTAAAATTTAAACTCTATATGCTTTCGCCGCTAGGTAGAATTGTGAGATTATGTCGTTATTCTTGAATTTGTCTACCAAATTATTCCGAATATGGTATATACACAGGGCATGAAATGCATCAAGGAATATCCTTGCAACCGCCTTTGCAATTGAGATGTGACGATCTGGTATAATCACTATATTGGGAACGTCTCCTATATGGTATATACACAGGGCATGATATAATCACAAGCATTGATAATTTAACTGACAAGTCATATTTCGAAAAGAAAATTTGATCGACCTTTATATCCTCGTTATTTAGACAGTCATGAGGTATTGTGAAGAGGTTGTCATACGATGGGCCCTCTGATGGTCCAGGTATATCAAAACATAGTTCGATTAGAACGGTGGAATGCATTAAAATCGAAGGCATCACAATCGGTGGAACAGGAGTAGGTGGGGTTGGAACATGGATGTTAGGTGTTGAAGAAGTTTGTCCATATCGCATAGTAAATTACTAAATGATTGCATAGTAAATTACTAAACGATTTTTTATAATTACTAAACGATTATAAACGATCTTTTATAATTTACTAAACGATCATGTATAATTACTACTCATTGCATATATTACTAAATGATCTTTTGTAATTTACTAAACGATCGTGTATAAATTACTACACGATCGTTTATAATTTACTAAACTATACTTATTATAAAAGCAATTTGAGAGAAGAAATCGTACATTGAATGAAGGGTTGAAGAAACCGTTGAAGGAAGAAGAAATGTGGATAGAATCTGAAAGCTATGAGAGAAAGCTACCAGAGAATCCGAAGATGTTGGGCTGAAACTCTGAGAGAAAATGAGAGAGACGTCGACAGAAAATGAATAATGAGAGAGACGTTCCATTCTCTTCAGAATATTAGTTGGGAATAAATGTTTGGGTGGAATGTTGGTGGTGTATTGAATGCACATTGAATGAAGGGCTGAGGAAATCGTAGAAGGAAGAAGAAATATGGCGGTCTAAAGGCTTTTTAAAAATTAGAGGTAATTTTTTTTATTTCTTATAGGGAAAATTTTTTTTATTTCTTATAGGGAAAAGGTCAGTGGTAGAAAAGTTTTTAGAAATAAGTGATTGATAGAAAAGTTTTTGGATTTTGGGTCATTTTGTGAAAATTTCCATTTATATTCATATAATTTGACGTTGGACAATTTAATATTGTTATTTTTCGTTCAATAACGTAAATGTAGAGTTCTATTCATTCATCTAATTAAAAAATAAAATGTAACGAGTGTCTTCTCTACTGGACCAAGTTTAAATTGATTCGTTTTCTTTTTTCTCTTTCTCTTTTTTATAATTTCAACTTTTTTAACAACTCAATGACCTAAATTGAAAATTAGAATATCAAATCTAAAAGGAAGAAGTACAGGTCACTTATTAGTGAATTATGCATTAGGTCAACGACCCTCTACATATCTTCAAAATTATATGATATTGTCCACTTTGAATATAAAACCTCATGACTTGGCACTTATTGTTTCACCCTAAACGACTTCATACTAATGAAGATAAATTGTCTTCATTTATATATCCATGTTCATCACCTTATCTAGCCAATGTAGGACTTTGGTCGCATTCTCAACAATTTTCATCTCGAATAACGGAGCATTGAACCTCCCCTCAAGTAGTCATCAACCCATTTACTAACTAATATCTAGGCTAACTTCTCTTCACTGGAGCACACTGCGTATCCTAATGACTAAGTGTATGAAGGGTGTCGAATTCTTTAATGGATCAAATAAATCTCTATTTCTTCCTTAACTGTAGTAGTGAAAGTGCGGGTTTCACAAAGAACCTTGTGTTTCTCAGTTACAATACTTACGATCCAAAAGTAGCCCGGGGGTTTGGTTGGGGTTTGCTTGCAATGAAAGTAAATGTGCATAAAAGTAAATGATAATGAAAAGAAAGTTGTGAGAAATATTGATGAAAGATCTAGCCTGAGTTTGTTTCGGAGTTTCCCAATTTAGTCTATTTGATAATGGAATATGAGATATCAATTTGAATTCTTGTATACTTAGCCAAAATAATTAGACACATTAACTAATCAACCTAACTAACTAATTAGCCCAAACGAAATATTTATGGCCTAATTTTATTAAGATCTAGGGTAATGCTAAGTTGCACATTTAACTGGAAACGCCAAAATTAAACATTCTAATTGATTTCCTCTACGTTGATTACACAATGTTAATTGTCGTCGATTAATAATTTTACAAGATAAACTGATCATTTGCTTCTTACTAATTTATATGCAATTATATATCACGTATTACATGCTAATCACAAGCCTCTAATCATAAAATCTAAGAGAAATTGTCAGACAATCCAAGATAACATGTTAGTTTAGATGTTGAATTAAGAAGGAAACCATAAAACAAAAACAAAATTGGTTCACAAAGAACAATTCTCACAAGTTCAACCAAAAAAAAAAAAACAAATCCTAAAAACCCAAGCCATAACGTGTACTTTAGCCCATAATCATCTTCATAATCGATGGGAAGAAGCTCCCAAACAGTAATACATACTAAAGAGAAAAAGGGGAGAAGAATAAGCTAGAAAAAATTTTATGGCCGATGGATGATTTAACCTAAAAGCTGACCTAAATATTTATAGAATTCGTTGGACTGCCACAATGTTGGAGACAGCGCTGCGACGCTGCTTGCTTCAGCGACCTTCTGTCTTAGGGGTTGTACGGCGCTGCATCTTCCTCCGTTAGGCTTCGAAGTGTTGCGACACCCCAGGGTAGTGCCATGACGCTCTATGCATCTTCGCTCTCAGGAATCTATGTCGTATGTGGTGTCGAGCTTCTAGGGCAATTTTGTAATTTTACTCTTTGTTTCTCGATTGATGCATTTGAGTTCGATTTTGGTCCGTTTTCATTCCATTTAGACTCTAACACTTGATACTACCTCTTTTACACACGGAACTTGTAAGATAATCAAATAAACACATAAAACCTAGGAACGACCTCAAATTAAGCAAAGTGAGATAACACATTTTCGGTATTATCACCGATAGAGTTCAACCATGGATCACATGATCATAACTACTTTTAAGCCTACACTACATCTTTTTTTGGACTCGAATTTTACCAAGATACATGGCTAAGTCAGGGGCATAACTATAATACCACTTGTTAGGATGACGACCATCTACATATCTTTACAATAGTATGTTGTCTATTTTGGACATAAACTCTCGTGAATTTATTTTTCATCCTAAAAGATCTTCTACCAATGACGATTTTTGTCCTCACTTATAAATTTAATTATCATCTCTTTATGTAATTAATGTGAAAATGTATATAATTTTTAAACTGGGGGAACTCACTATCATATACTGCACAAAGAACCATAAAGATTTAATTCAAATTAATTGATTTTTTTTTTGAAAGAGATGTTTTTGGCCTATAATAATTAATAGAGAAATATATATTTCTTTTTTAATTTATTTATATGATCAAGTCATTGTAGAGGCAGACGAAAAGTTTGGATCCAAATATTTAATGATGTTGCGTTTAAACCTTCTTCTTCTTCTTTTTTTTTTTTTTTTTTTTTTTTTTTTTTTTTTTTGTTATCTGAACTTTTAGATATTTCATTTAAATTTCTAATTTAATATCCTAGCTTTTAGATATTTTATTTAAATTTAAAACTTTCTTATTAAGAATATTTGATATTAATTTTTAATATTTAAGGATTGAAACAAATTTTATGGATTAGAATAGAATAAAGTTCACGAATAAGAATAAAAATTAGAAAAATTTTCACATATAAGAAAAAAGTCAAACTATTTACAGAAATAACAAAAACAACACTGATAGACCCTAATAGACTTCTATCAATGACAAACTATCAGTTTCTATCACTAATAGATACTAATAGACTTCTATCAACCTCATCAATGATAGACTTCTATCAATGCATATTAGTGATAAACCTGTATCAGTTTCTATCACTAATAGACGTTTGATAAACTTCTATCAACATCTATCAATGATAGTCATTAATGTCTATCACAACTATAATTAAAATTTTCTATTTATGTAAATATTTTATCTTATTTTTCTATTTTTAAAAATCTCCCTAAAAGTTAACCTATATAATTTATTACCAACATAAAAACATACAATTCAAATGGATAAAAAGTAATATCTTCAACTCAAAAAACGATAAAAGGTTGAGTCAAATCAGACTTACATAATATCAAATTTTATATGGAAGGGACTTGAGGTTTTCTTAAGGTAAATAAATTGTTTGTAAGGTTTTCTTAAGGTAAATAAATTGTTTGTAAGAAAAGGTTTCCAATTAGAACACAATATCTTTAATTATTTTGAATATTGAATTAAGAAAAGGAACCCAAGTACAATTTAGACATTATATATATCCTTCAAATCTCAACTCTAGCTTGTATGTGTTGAAAGTTAAATGTGTTTGAATCTAATTTCAATGGAAATTGAAAAAAGTTTAAAAATTGAAAGTCATATGATCTTTCTTAGTTCGAACTTTTGTGAAAACGAAGTGATTAACCTTTGAGATGATAATATTAAGGTCTAATCTACTACATTATGCTCGAATTGACCCTATTGAAACTGAATTGTTTTTTTGTTTGTCTAAAAAAGAATCAGACAACACCTAGACCAAATAGAACAGAAGTTACTTAAAATGTGAAACTATGTTGGCATAAGTACACAACATATACATACAAACATATTAAGTTAGCAATAAATAAGTAAATATTTTAATAATGTTGAGACATATCAGGATGGCACATAATGTTGGGGTTTGGAATCAATTACTTTTTATAATTTGGCTTTACATATGTAACTTAATATATATTATACTTCCATCTCTCTCTCCATCTAAATCACAATTTAATTTGTGTGAAAAAAAATATATCATATATATGGTTTTGTTTTTATTACTCCAAGGCTTATCTGCAAGATTCTGCTTTATTTTGTTTATGTGAGGATTTTAAAGACAAAAGAAATAATAATAATAAAATAAAAATAATGAAAGAAACAAAAAAGAAATGGGGAGTTTAAAAGATATATTTCATGGAACTATACTTAACAATATTTCTATAAATTGAAGGGTTAACATCAATATTAGAAGTCAATGGATATTTATAATGTACTATATTAAAGTTAATAAAATATGAAAAATTGTTAATAAAGATAACATTATCAATGTTAATATACATATCGACAATTAGATCTATAATATACTGAGAAACTGTAAGAACGAATATATTTATTTATTAAAATATTTTATAGAATTTTTGGGTTTCTATGATTCTACCTTGAAATATCAAATAGTAGTTTATCATTAATAAATTTCCTTTTATAAAATATAATTCCGTCTTGACATCCTGCATTTTCATAATTAAATACTATTTTTCTTTGAAACGAGGGATGATAAAAAGTTCTCTCCAAGTTTATGAGATCCTCAGGTTCTAAAGGATTGATTGTAATAAGGAGGTGAAGATGAAAATCAATATAGGAATAGGTACGAGATACACATTTTCTCTCTTGTTTAAAAAATTTATGTGTTGGGGATAAACGAAGTAAACCCTATTTATTGTCACAAAAGTAGTTAGCGATAATTTCTAAGTATTATGGAATCTCAATTTTCTTGTAATGAAAGGTCATACAATTTAGAAACAAACAAGAAAAAGGATCTTAGGTAATATTTATTTCCATGTAAACATAATCAATCAATGATAAAATGAAAACTAAGTTCAGTTATTTAAGTTTGTTGTTTGTTTACCAATATTTTGTAATCGTAATGAATAGTGGGCCCCGCTTCTATATTAGTAATCTTTCTCCTCAATCCCATTCCCTCCCTTCCCCAAAATAAGTCTTCAATCAAACTACCATTAATTTGTTAGTCTCAAATAACGATTGGTGTACTGTTGATAAACCCATTGCCTTTGAAAGCAAAATCGACGCGATCTCGATACTAAATCGCCAAAATCAGTTGCTCCGCAAGGTTTACACAACTTTTGATCTTTCACGTGTACTCGTTGGGGAACAGACTGGAATCGATGAAAATTGCTCAAGAAACAAAGTAGAACCGAGAGCAGAGGAAGAGGAAGAACAAAGATGGAAAGTGTAATATGTGTGTTGTCTATTTTCCAAAAAATTGAGAGCCTCTTTTTTATGGAAAAAAATAAAATCCATTTTTATGAATTATCGAGAGCCCCTTCCTCTGCTCTTGAAAAGGAAATAGGTGTGACATTGATGCTAATTCGCTAAAGTCGATTGCTCTCTAAGGTTGACACAACTCTTGATCTTTGATGTGCACTCATCGGAGAACGGGCTGAAATTAATGGAAATTACTCCAGAATCATAATAGAATTGACCACAAGAGAAAAGGAAGAATAGAGATGAAAAGTGTATTCTGTGTGTTGTCTATTTTCCAAAAATTCAAGAGCCTCTTTTTTAACGAAAAAATAAAATCCATTTTTATGAATTAATCCACTAATTAATTCTTGGAATTAATTTTTCATTAAAAACGACTTAAAAATTAAAGAGAAACGTATTAAAAAAATTAATTCCTTTTTTGCCCAAGCGAGGTAACTCGAACCCACCACTCGAATGAATAGAGGTGAAGCGCGTGAAGGACTGTGAGGTCCGTAGTGGAAGCAGGGATCATTCCTAATTTCAATTTTCACAGTAACTAAAATTACAAAGAACAAAAATTATGCATAGTATGGAATTTACAACATGCTATTAGAGATTAAACAAAGAAGGTCATGAGTTAGGATTTAGTTCATACTTACCTTTGAAGAACAAAAACCTTCACGATCTCCTCTCCAAAAGGTCACAAACACTTCTTTTGATCACGAACAAAAATAGTAACCAATAATTTAGACAACACCAAAAGTGAGTCCTCTGTATTCCCCTTAGGGTGAGAATAAGAGAAAGAGTTGTGGGCTTTGCTCTTAATTTTGGTAAAAGTGAGGGAGAAGAATTCTAGAGAGGATTTTTGGTAGAGACCATCACATAAACATTAAGAATGTCTACGTGAACCATCAGAGAGAAGGAAGAAAAAGATCGTATAACTCTCTCTGCCTCAACCCATAATTACTGAGAGAAATTAGGGGAAGTTATCTTTTATAACTCCCTTTTTAATTTAAATTTAAATTTAAATAAATTTTAATTTAGATAATAAAATATGTTATGCATTATATCAAATATAACACATAACATGTGGTTTATATTATATTAAATATAATATAACCTATATTTTGTAATACTCCAAATAATCTATAGTATTTTATATAAATAAAATTTATATAAATAAATTTATATGAATCTGATTCATATAATCAATATTTGAATCATATTCAAATATTTATATCTTCTCAATAAACTTTATATTATAATGTATCACATATATTATGTTAATTGTATCATATATAATTAATTTAAATTAATTATATCATATATAATTAATTTAAATTAATTATATCATATATAATTAATCCCTCAACTAATTTAAACAATTCAAATAATTAATCCTTCGATTAATTTGAACAATTCAAATTAATCCAAAATTAATTTAATTCCCAATAATCCCAGTTAAGCTACAGAGGGGACCTTATAGACCTGTAGATTGAAGCTCCAATGGTACTTAGATAATTAATTAATCCAACATCCATTAACAACCGACCACTCGACAATTGCACTCTTCGTACTACAGATATAATTCTATGTCCATTAGATGTAACCAGTCAATAGTTCGATGACCCTTTATAAATTAATGCTCGTAAGTACAGCTAGGTCAAAATTACCGTTTTTCCCCTGTAGTTACATCTAACTCTTTAAGTACCACAGATTCCTCTACAATAAGTCATAGTCCAACTATGATCAAACCCCTCTTAGGCCAAAAGAGGGTGTGGCGCTACATTATTCAAGCCGGAATCGGCTCTTAAGGGAACAATTTATCTACATATCCTGAAATTAGGGAAATAGTGAATTTCATCTTGTGGAACTGTGTTCTCAGCTCCCAAATCAGACGAATTCCTGAAATGGTAGGCTTATTGAATCGACGTTCTGGCCACTCTCACCCATACAAGTCAAAGGATCGCCTTCATAGGCAGGAGTTCACAACTCACTCTGGATTCAGGTTATGTCACCTATGATTATCCTGGTGAAATATAAGTCTCTATTATTAACAGCATTATATAATAAGATTATTCATTCGTGGTTCGGTCTTATACAAATCCCTTTGTATAGAACACTCTCTCACTTATCTCTACATGAATGATCAGGATCAAATCATTTGTAGCACTTTACAACAATTGTAACATCTACAAAGCGGGCCATATTCGTAGTGTCACTAGGATAAGGTACCCAATCTTATCCATATACTACAGACCATTTAAGTTATCACTTAAACATGATCCACCTGTGTGTCTTTACATACATGTTTAAGCTATAAAAGATAACCTCGGATGTTAGTTTATTGGTTTTGTGGGTTAATGCTACTAAATGTTGAGTAAAATTCCTCAGATTTTATTAAATAAATAAATCGTTTGTACATTACAATTATAAACTACAGAACTCACGAGATTTATGATATCAACCACAACAACGCGCATGTGGTGAAAGTTTGCCATAACCACAATCTGGAAGCTCCATTTCATGGCTTGGTATTTAAACCTTTTTACAAATTCAAAATCTTCCAATATGAGATAATGTTAACACCTTTCTCCCTTTCTATATGCTTTGGGCCAAAGGTTCAAAGTTATTCCTAACTTTCCATCATTTACCTGTTTCTCTTTAGATCTGTACCTATATCATATCAGTAATATTACTATCAGTATCCGTAATCAATATTCATATTGATAATCAGTATTAGTATCAGTATCCGTATTGGTAATATATATCAATAATCAGTATCAATATCAGTACCGATAATTAGTATCAATATCAATATCAATATCATTATTGATAATCAAACTCGACAATCTAAATCAATAATTAATATGAGTAGTCAGTATCATTAATTTATATCAATAATCAATATCAATGTTATATCCATAGCACCCATTCTTATCAATATTCTATAGACCTTTTAGGTTACTTCTTAAACATGATTCACTCATGTGTCAACTACATATTGTTCAAGACTACATGTAATAAACTTGTATTTTTACTATAATGAATAATATAATACTATTTCATATGAAATAATTAAATAATTATTAAATAACTCATTAGTTACGAGGATCTAAAACACAAATCCCAACCTACAACCTCCCTTTTTTACACTTAACACAATGAACCAAGTTTAACACCTATTCAACACTTTCTAAATATTTTTAGGAGACTAAGGAATTACACACAATTTTCTTTGGCAAAAGAGCTATCTTTTTCAATCCAAATCTTGTTAGAATTTGATGTTTAAATATGGTTAATTGTAGGAATTTGGGTTCAAGAGAGCGCTGGACGAGTTAGGTGAAATTTGGGCCAAAATGGAGCACTTATGGGTCAAATAGAGTAACTGTGCTAAAAAGGATAACAAATGACTGAAACTCCTTTGATGGAATGTCGGAAACTCTAGGAAATGCTTGAAGAAAAGTTGCAAGGCAGTAGGGAAGCGATGCGACACTACCATACAACTTTGCAATGTTGTCGAGACGCCAAAGGACCAAGTGTTAAGTGATAATGTAGGGCGTTAGGGCTCAATGCCTGTAGCATCATAAGGCTACCCTCAATATCACAATGCTCTCGCCTAGACTATATATTGGTTATTTCATTTTTAAGGTTGATGAGAGGAGGTCTCGCTCCAATTTTGAGAGAAAAACTTTAGAAATATGTTTTTATGCTTTGAATTATTTGAAACTCTTGTTTGAATGTTTAAATTATGGTTTTTGAAAGTAAGTTTCAAAACCATTAGATCTAATACTAAGTTGAGTGCTTTGTGTGCATGTATGATGAGTGTCATGCGTTGAGTTGGTTCTGCATTAGCACTAAGTCTAAGTGTGTTGAGTTGGTTGCACCTTAGTAGATAAAGGTATGAGTATGGTTCCACCTCATTACCTGGGTGTATGCAGTTGGTCTACCCCAGGGAAGCTTGGGTACAAGTTTGATGTATGATTTATTATGCATTCAGTAAGTTTATTGAAAAGCTGTGCTATATAGTTTTTCGTAGTTTTCTTTAAAAGTTCGTTTATAAAATGTCACTCACTTGGTTTTGCAGCTAATGTCTTCCAAAATGTTTTCCCTCCAGGTAACCAAAGAAATGAGCTCCAAGGTGTTGCTAAGGTCAAGATCTGCCACACTACAGCCACACTTCCGAACTTAAGCCGTTGTTATGAGTTTTGTAGTTAAGTGTCTATAATTACTTAGTTGAGTAATGGATTGTATGAACTTTTTATTGTTGTAATAAAATAAGTTTAGCCAAAAGTTGTTGCTATATTTACTTGGCCCAACAGTGAAGAAAAGTTGAGGTGGGATGGGCAGTAGGTATCATAAAAGGGTAGTATCTACCGTCCTTAAGCCTCCTTTTCGGTTCGAGATGTGAGCTCAGGAGGAGGTGTAACAAGTTGGTATCAGAGCATAAGTTTTTGGGAAACCCGAGGTTTGAGTTCAAGAAAACCTGAGGGTTGTGTGGTAAAGTAGATTCCATAGGTAAAGTAGACTCGAGGAACAACGAAAGTGGCAGCGCTAGTAGGCAACCCGAGTTGGAACTCACAATGCTATCGAAAGATCCACCGAAAAAGGTAAGAATGAATTAAATTATTCTCAATTAAAGGTTGAGATAGAAAATTAATTTGTAGATTGTTTGGTTCAATGACTATCCAAGAGGCTAGGAGAAGTACTGTTGGACTCGGAGGATGGTACAAAGTAGAGAATTTGGAAGCTTTACATGCTACTACCTCCAAACGAACGATAGATCCAACCGTCATCGAAGCTTGGATTGACTAGAAGGAAGAAAGTGTTAAAGGAACTCAAAATTCCACTTATGGAAAAGTTAAGAAAGTTAATATCATAGTGGTGCAATGGAAGCATAGTTGTAGAGAAGGTTATGAAGTTTTACGAAAAAGCTTGTTGGGAATCCTTAACAAAAGTAGGTCCAGATAAATTTCGAGGACAAAATTTTTTTTAAGGAGGGTGGATTTGTAACACCCGAACTTTCGCAGTATTCCTTAAGTTGAGAGAAGAACTGATAATTAAAGCCTTAGAAGGAAAAATTTTGGCTAAGTCCCTAAACTATGCTTTGGAGTTAAGAATACTTTATAGGAACCCAAGCCGAAAATTTTGAAAGCATAAATTTTGGATAAGTATTAGAACCGTGCTTTGGAGGTGGCATCAAGTAGTCACCTTTAGTATTAAAAAAAATGGCTAAGTATGGAGACCATGTGGTTGACATAAGAATAAAGGAGAAGTTGGAGAATGAAAGTTTAGCTAAGTATTAAAGAATTCAAGAGTTGGAAGCATAGTAGGTTAGAGGGCAGAATTTTGGCTAAGAGCCAAGACTATGCTTTGAACCTAGAATTTGCCAGGAAATGGAAGAAAACAAATTGGCTAAGTGTTAGGGGACAAGGTAAACGCATAAGAAGGAAGAAGAAGGAAACTGGTCTAAGTATTAAGTACGAAATGAGTCATCTCAGAGTTTGAAGCATAACTGGAAAAGGTAGGAACCTTGGATGCAACCTTAAGATAGAAATGCTCATTTGGACGCATGTTAAGGAAACTCTAGCAATACGGATAAGTCAAATGCCTAGAAGGGGGGGAGAAATGGTTAAGTGTTGGACAACCATACTTTGCTCTAGGCACAACCAAGTGAAAGATAAGGGTTGGATACATGGTAATGAGGTAGGGAACACATAAAGGTCAAAGCTGAAAATTTGACTAAGTATTGGATAGCTTGTTGGACACACACCATAGTAAGGGCATGTTGGATGCCTAGGGTGTGGAAAATGGCGTGTTTGGACGCATGCCTTGGAAAATGGACATATTTGGATGCATGATGGGTGAAGATTTAGGTTATGCAAACACTAGTTGGACCAAATTTCTAAAGAAGGGGTGGCTAACTTGAAGGTGGACACCTTAGGAAGTTAAGTGGCAGCATGACAAGAATTTGACTAAGTGTCAAAGCATGAAGTGGATGCCGAAGGTACCATGAGAAGAATGAAACTTCAAAAGGTAGCATGTGTTGGCCTAGGGGAAGTGAAGACACCAAAAGTTTTTATGTAAGTAGAAGTTGTAAAGATTTTGGTGCTGGACTTTGTATGGTGCCAACACTTAGAATTTTCATAAAGTAGGAGTTGTCATGCGTTTGGAGCTTGAGAGGATGATGAGGATGCTTTTATAAGGCCTATAAATACCCCAAAGGAGCCTCATTTCCTATCCCAACTCAAAATATCCCAAAGAGGACTCAAAATGGGGATGTTGGAGAGAATTAGGGTTCCGAGGGTATGACATGCGTTAGAATGGACCAACCATGCATCCATGAAGTAGTCCAGGCGTTCATCTGAGTTTGTGATGAGTAAGAAAGGTAGCCCATGCATCCAAGATGCTGTACCATGCATTCAACTGGCCTAGGAGGCCAGTCATGCATCCAACTAGTGTTGAGGAAGGCTACCATGCGTCTATAGTGGTCTTGAGTTGATTCGAAGCCTATTTTCATGTTCATTGGATATGGTAATAGGGACAAGAAGATAATCTACGACTTTTATAATCCTAACAGGAGATTTTAAGTTAAAATTGGGCTACTAGTGGCCTAGGATTCCAGAAAGAGATAGGAAGTAAGAAGGCTTGGAAAGAGGGGGGAAACTGCTAGCAAACTATGAGTGATTATTTTAGCAAAGCTTTAGAAATTATGTTTTTATGCTTTGAGTTATTTGAAACTCTTGTTTGAATACTTAAGGTATCATAAAAGGGTGGTATCTACCGCCTTCACGCCTTCTTTCGGGCTCAAGCTAAGGGGATGTGACACTTTATAATGATACGACTAAGTTTACAATTTTTTTAACAAGCCTTCCGCCCACAGCCCCCCCTGCATCACTCTTTCACCCAACATTCCTCCACACCATTTGTCGCCCACACTACTCCACCTCACTATCATTTACCTTTGTTTATTGTCGTAGTCTGGTTGCCAATTGTCGGTTGACCTCCATTCACCATTTTCTCCCTTTCTCTCTGTCTTTCTTTCCACCACTCTTTCACCAACTAATACTGCTCTACACCATCTCCCTCTGGCCACAGCTGCACCTCCTCATCGTTTACCTCCATTGACCATCTTATCTCCGATCGAGTCGCTACTTTTCTCTCTCTATCTTTCTTTCTCTATATCAATTGATTGCTTTAGGAAAAATATATAATAAAAATTTAATCATAAATCTGGATTTGAAATTTTTTCATATTTGCAAAATATCAAATATGGGTGGCACACCTACAAAATAGCATATTCATATTGTTACTCATTTCAATTTTCTAAACAGAATTGACTAAATTTGATCAATTTTTGAAGTTTTTGAGTGAGATTTTCTTCTTTACTGCATTATCCAAGAAGACCTCCAAAATAAGATGATCAATTTTTGAAGTTTTTGAGTGAGATTTTCTTCTTTACTACATTATCCAAGAAGACCTCCAAAATAAGATGAGTTAGTTGATGGTTTAGATAATCATAGATAATAAGCTTCTTCTACAACCCTATTCTCCACTAGTTTGTATCAAGTCCTTGAGTTATTGAAAATATTAATAACTTTGACTAACAGTTGACGTAGATCAATGATTTTCCTTTAAAGAGTGTCCAATTTTCTTGTGGACCAAATAAATTTCCATTCATACCTTCCTTCTATAGTAGTGGTAGTATAAGTCAACTCCATAGGGAACCTTCGTGTCTCTCGAATAAAATGCATACAGCCCCCAGGTAACTGAGGAGGAGGGGATTTGGTTTAGTGTTTGCAGAAATTCAAAAGATGCAAGAAAATTAATTGTGCAAGAAGTAAATTGTAGGTAATCGAAAGTGTGTGAGAGAGAGTTATGAAATTATGATTAAAAAAGCTTAGCTCGAGTTTATTTTGAAGTTTCCCTCAATTAGCTTAATTGATCATCGAGCTCTAGATTACACTTTTTGTGTAAGCCCTAGCCAAATTGATTAATAATGCTAATCAACTATACTGATTAACTAATTAGTGAACGTGAGAATATGAACACATGCTAATCACTTGAACTAATTGCATTAAGTTTTAGGAATTACGTTGGGATGGAATTCTAATCGGTAATGTGCCTAATTAGAAACCCTGTTTGATTTTCTTCTAGGTTTATTAAAAGAATACTCATTAATGATCGACTCAAAAAAAGCAAGTTAATTTAGCCTCTTGCTACTTGGTGATTTAGGGACTTAAAGAAACTTAAATCAGTAGAAGCTAATCATGCAATCTAGAAGGGTTTATCAGATGATTTATGGACAAAATGATAAGTAGATAGTTCATTCAAGAGTGAAAATCCAGAAACAAGAGTATAAAGAAGTTTGGATGATGAACAAGTCTCACAAATTAATCTAAAAGGGGAAAATCTTCTAAACCCAAGCTAGAACTACTTACCTTGTCCAAGAATCAACCTCCTAATCAATGAAGAGAAGTTCTCAAGCATTAATATAAACCAAAGAGGAAAATGTGAGAAGAACAATGCAAAGAAAATCATATGGCGATTAGATAATTAACCAAAAATAGAAATTGGTATTCATAGACATTGTCTGAGCGTTGCAGCGCTAAAGGACAACATCATGAAGCTGCAACCCTCTTGTCGTAGCGACAGACAGTGTTGCGGTGCTTGGCCAAGTGCATTTTTGTCAATCTTCAAAGCGTCGTGGTGCAACAAGACAATGTTACAATGCTTCAATGCATCATGTGTTGGGAATTGTGTTCTAAATCTTGTGGTTTGTAATGTATACACGAAATTCATTTATTTAATAAAATAAGGAATCATTTTATTTGACATTTAGAAATTTGTAACTCAATCCAATAAACAAGATCCGAGGTTATTTGATATAACTAAAACATGTATGTGGTTGACATACATGTGGATCATGAACATGTATATAGTTGACACATAGGTAAATCATATCTAAGTAATAACCTAAATTGTCTGTGGTACATATGAAAGAACTCTTATATCAGAGTACCTATGAGCAGAAGTGGATCTTTCCAATTCATTGTGACAGAATTGTCATATATACATTCTAACATACAGATATGCATTGAAAACACTAATTACTGGAATTCTTTAAAATATAAAAACAAAATATCGAGAGAACATACCAGTTGAAGAATTTCTTCTGGAAACTCGGTCCCACCGTGAATGAACTCTTCTTGCTCTTTCTCGTCCAAAAAGCAATCGTCCAGCAACACCACGGTTGTCTAAACGATCAGCAGCGCACAAACAACAGCAACGGGGATGACACCACCATTCGAAGCCCTCAGTATTCTTGGAGTGAGAATCCAAACGGTAGACATTGATGGAATTGGTAGAGGGGAGGAGGAAAGGCTATCGTGTACTATGATCTAGCAAGTGAGAGATAGGGAAGACTATTGTATAGTCGGGTGCTTGATCGTTTAGAGTGAGGTACACAATTGTGTAGTAATTGCTAAGCAATCGTCTATGAAAAGGTAAGTGATCGTTTAGTTACGCTTAAGTGCTAACCGATCATCTAGAAAAGGTAAGCGATTGTTTAAGAGATCGTGGGCGATCGTTTAGGAATCATGGGTGTGCGATCGTTTAGTAGGCGGGTGCTATCGGATAGACTCTCAACACTAAGCGATACAAGACTTTCACATCGTGAGAGATTTAGCGTGTTCTTTGCAAAATGAAAAGTATTTTCATTTTATTCTTTAGTTGCAAGAACTAAATTCAAATTGCCACTTTCGCATAAATTCGGAGAAAACTTCGGCCAATTATCTCATAACTACCCAATTAATAAAATAATGAATATAATCATATTATATTTTTGATATCATATATCAACTATAGTGTTTTATCTTATACTTGATATAAATCATATTTATATCCAATTTCCTCCAAAATAATATATCTCATACATTTAGTCAATCATACCATATATAATTAACCAGTTCAATTATATCATATATAATCGAACTCTCTTTTGTTAATTTGAACATTTCAAATTGAACCAAAAACTGATTCTCAACTTATATCCAAGCTACCAAGGAGACCTTATGGACCTATGGCTCGAAGCTCCAATAATACGTGAATAGCTGACTAAATTCTTTAGCCACGAGATCCACCATCTGTTAACTGCCAGGCATTCCACTAAAGACCGACAGTTGAAATCGTCTTACCACAGATATATTTTCGTGTCCATCTGATATAACCAATCATGAGTACGATAACCCTTCACAGATGCTCGTAAGTATAGTTGGGACAATTTACCATTTTACCCCTGTAGTTATATCTCACTCCTTAAGTACCACTAATCCCTTTAATGAACAATTCAACATAGTCCAACTATGTGTGAAAACCTCTCGGACCATGAGAAGGTGTGTGTGGCGCCACATCATTCAAGCCATAGAATCAACCCTTAAGGGATCTATCTTCTTGCCCATGCTTCGGGGAAGAAGTGAATTCCATCTTGTATAACTGAGTTCCTAGCTCCCAAATTAGACGAATCCTTAAAGTGGTAGGTTTGAGTTGGCGGCCTGGCCACTTGCACCCATGCTAATCAAAGGATCGCCCTCAATGACAGGAGTTCCCAACTCACTTAGGATTCAGGTCATGTTACCTATGGTCATCCTAGTGTAGTGAAGTCTCTGTCATGAATAGTGTTATATAATGAGACGTTAACACTTCGTGGTCAGGTCTTATACAAACTCTTTATATAGAATGCCCCCGCTCGCATGTCCCCTACACAAATGATCAGGATCAGACCATCTGTAACAAGTCACAACACTTATAACTATTTCACAAAGGGGGTCGCATCCGTAGTGTTACCAGGATAAAGTTTCCCTCCTATATATATACTACAGGCCATTTTTGTTATCACTTAAGATATAATCCACTTATATGTCACCACATACATGCTTAAGTTACACAAAGACAACTAAGGACTTTAGTTTATTGGTTTGTGGTAAAGCAAATAAAACAACCATATGAGCAAAATCAAGAAGTGAAGTAAATATCATATATTATACATCATAAGCGTTCGTACAAACTGTTTACAAACTAAAGAACACAAGACTTTAGGGCATCAACCCCAACAATTTCCCACTTATCCTAAAGCGAAGTGGGGTGTACAAAAATAAGTACAAAACAATAAACTAAGGCATAAAAGCCCAGTACAAGAAAATCTCCCACTTACCCTAGTCAGCCGCAGGCGGTTCTGTAGACCCATGCTTTGAAGGTGACCATCAAACACTGTAGCTGTGAGAGCCTTCATAAATGGATCAACAACATTGTACTCCAAAGCAATCTTCGTGACGATCATGTCTCCTCAATGCACAATCTCGTGGATCAGGTGATACTTCCGCTCTCTGTGTTTACCATACCTGTGACTGCTAGACTCCTTGGAGTTTGCCACAACACCACTATTGTCACAATAGAGCCTAATGGGCCTAGACATATCTGGAACAACTTCCAGTTCTGTTAGGAACATCCTAAGCCAGACGGCCTCCTTAAAAGCTTTGCAAGCCGCTACGTACTCCGCCTTTATAGTGGAGTCAGCGATACACCCATGCTTAGTGCTTTGCCACACTACAGCTCCTCTCTTAAGTGTAAAGATTGACCTTAAAGTAGACTTGTGAGAGTTTCTATCAATCTGAAAGTCAGAATCTATTTATCTAGTAAGGATCAAATCCATAGATCCATACACGAACATGAAGTCCCTCGTTCTCCGAAGATACTCGAGGATGTTTTTCATTGCTTTCTAGTGATCTTAGCTTGAGTTAGACTGATACCTACTGACTATTCCCACAACGTAGCAGATGTCTGGTCTAGTATAGAGCATACAGTACATCAAACTGCCAATGGCAGATGTATATGGGACCCATCTCATATCCTCAACCTCTTGAGGTGTCTTAGGACACATTTTCTTAGACAAAGTGACTCCATGCCTTAATGGTAGTAGGCCCCTTTTGGAGTCCTACATCGAGTACTTGAACGACATCTTGTCATTGTACGATACCTGAGACAGTGCTAGGACATTGTTCTTATGATCCCAAAAGATTTGTATATCCAAAACAAACTGAGCCTCTCCCAAATCTTGCATTTGGAATTGGGTCGCTAGCTAGTTCTTAACTGCAGTCAGTAGACCTACAGTAGTATATTGTCTGCATATAACACTAAGAAAACTACTGAAGCGTTGACGATCTTCTTATAGACACAAGGTTCATCACATTCTGGTCAAACCATACGATTTGATCACAGTATCAAACCGAATGTTCCAAGATAGAGACGCCTGTTTCAACCCATAAATAGACCGATTTAGTTTGCAAACTTTTTTCTCTTGACCTTGGGGAATGAATCCCTCGGGTTGCACCATGTAAATGGTCTCCTCAAGATTTCCATTCATAAACGCCATCTTGATGTCCATTTGCCAGATCTCATAATTATAATAAGCTGTAATGGACAGGAGGATGCAGATCGACTTTAACATGGCAAGAGGAGAGAAAGTCTCCTCATAGACGACTCCCTCTACTTGGGTATAACCCTTTGCCATAAGTCGAGCCTTGAAGGTTTGCACCTTCCCATTAGCACCTCGTTTGCACTTGTAGATCCATTTACAACCTATAAGACTTACCCCATCAGACTGATCTACAAGATCTCATATTGAGTTCAAGTACATCAACACCATCTCAAGATTCATGGCTTTAACCCATTCATCTAAGTCTACATCCTCCATGTCCTTCTGATAAGACAACGAATCCTCAACGTCGCCATCTGCTACCATAGCAAGGATTTTCATGAAACTCGGATAGTGAACAGGCGGGTTCGCAACCCTTCCACTGCGTCGAAGTTCCCTCAACTCTTGAGGTGGAACTGACTTACTAGATGAATTATCAACAATAACTCTTGTTAATGAAGCAAGCCCTTCAATAACTCTTGTTGAAGTTTCAAAAGTTTCATTGGAAAGCTCACGCAACACGACTTTACTATCTAGACTGTGCTCCCTTATATGATCCTCCTCCAGGAAAGTAGCGTTTGTGAAACAAACACCCTATTTTCCAAGGGATCATTAAAATAACCCCCTTGTTTACCTTTAGAGTAGCCGAAGAGGAATAACCTCGACCGTGGTTCCAACTTCTTGGGATTCTCCTCAAGTACATGTGCAAGGCAATCCAAAATGTAGAAGTGACGTAAACTAGCTTTATGCTCGTTCTACAACTCTAGAGGTGTTCTCGCAACACTCTTGGAAGGAACATAGTTGAGTATGTATACCACAGTCTTCATTATGAAACCCTAAAACGAGTCCGATAAAGAAGCGTAACTCATCATCGAACGAACCATGTCCAACAAGGTTCTATTTCTCCTCTCTACTATACCATTCTACTAATGTATACCCGGCGCTGAGAATTGGAAAACGATTCCATGTTCTATCAAATAGTCCTCGAATGTCGAGTTCAAAAACTCTCCATCTCGATCTGATTAATGTGTTTTAATCTGTCTATCCAATGCGTTTTTAACTTTATCCTTGTACTCTTTGAACTTTTCAAAGTATTCAGACTTCCATTGCATCAGATAAACATACTCAGAATGTACTAACTCAAGAGGCTCTTTGGCTCGATCATCTTTTCCAGTAAAAGATATTTTAGCCATCTTACCTTTACGTAAGATTCGCATACCAGTAAAGAAATTTCTTCTAACTCACTTAGAAGTCCATTCTTCACTAATCTCTCAATTCTTATGAGATTGATGTGCCCTAATCGAAGGTGCCAAAGTTGAGCATTTTCTTTTGAAGAAATTCATTGACATTTAGATTGAATTACATCAGTTTTAAACAACTCTGTGTTTTGGAGGAACTTAAGGCTAATGGTCTTAGCACATACAAGTTACTTTCCAGATAAGTTGTACAAATTTCAACACCATCTTTATGAATAAACACTTTATCCACATTAAAAGACAGTGTATATTTATATTGTAATAGATACTTTACAGAAATAAGGTTCCTTTTTAGTTCAGGAACTACATACACATCTTTTTAAACTAGAAACCTATTCTGTAAAATAACTTGATGCCTCCCACTACCACAGCTGAGACGACATGCCTGATGCCTACTCGTATCGTCATCTCACTAGCCTCCAGCTGTTGTTAGGATCTAATCCCCTGAAAAGAAGAACAAATGTAATTAGTGGCACTCAAATCAATTATCCAGGCACAATCATCATTCCTCACTAAACATATTTCTAAAAAAAGTAAATCATATTTATCTTTGTCTGCCTTGGCCTTAACCTCGGTGGCCTTTCTTTCCTTCAGCCAGCAAGGACAATTCCTCTTCCAGTGTCTGTTCTGATTGTAGTGGAAAAATTTTTCCTTTTCAAATGGCGGCGGATGCCTTCTTAGGGCAACAGGTGGCAAGTTAGCAAGCACTTTCCCTTTCCCCTTACCATCCTTCTTCTTCTTCCCCTTTGCAGAGTAGAAGTAGAAGGTGTAGACTTCATTCTTGAGCTCGAACCTCGATGGAACGTCCTAGAGGATGAAGCAACATTTGCGTCAGCCTTTTTCCTCTCCTTACTTTTAAGTAGATTGGTATGCCTGCAACTCGTCGAGGAGAGTTGTAAGTGTGTTTTTCACTTTGTTAAGAATCACATTGCTATCAAAGTGCAGGAAGCTCTCCAGCAAAGAATGCAGGATTATGCTAACCTGACTACCCTCAACGATAGTAGACCCATTCATCTCCACCATTTTGAAGTGGACCATCATATTAAGCACATGTTCACGTACATAGGTGCCTTCTTCTATTTTGGAGTTCAAGATGTATTTAAGAGCCTCGTGCTTGAGCTGTTCAGACGGTTGTCCAAACATCCCCCGCAGGGTCTCCATGATCTCATGCATTGAGACCATGGGCTCATGCTTCTTAGCTAACACGTCATTAATACTGGCCAAGATACAGGCTTGGGCCTTCTCATTTTCCCGCGTCCATCGCTCATATTTCTTCCGAACATTTCGAACGGAGTTGAGAGCTGGAATAGGAAGACAGACCTCCGTAAGGGAAAACATGACATCCTCGATGATTAGTATCGTCGTGATCATGTGTTTCCATATCAAAAAGTTTTCGCCAGTATGTTTATCGGCGCTAAGCAAAGTTATAGTGGCTGTAGCCATTTTAAAAGTTGTTGCTAAAAAACGAACAAACTTTTATAAGATTTTGCTAAACCACATTTTAACCAATTAATGTTAGAAAAACAGTTTTCAAGTACCCTAAATGTTTAATACTTCTATTCTACAATGATGCCCCAACGAGGCAAGACAAACATCACCGGTGGGGTGACCAGATACCCCTTTACTAGGATGGGACATTCTCAACTATCAGGCAGAACCAACTCTTGGAACTAAACCTAAGAGCCACCATTTATTTGCTGCAGAACTATTAACCCTTAACAATTCTGCGTAAGTGTGACCCCTTGCTTTCAGCGCCAGAGTCCCGCCCTAATGAGTCCACCGTAGGGAAGAAGTAGATTAGGACAAGAGAACCTTATCCTCTTACAAGAGATCAAATAAAGAAACATGCAAAATTGTCATCCTATAGGGGGACACTCCCAGGGTGCCTAGAGGCGATGCGCAGAAACTTTATTCATTCCAACGAGGGACACCGTGGGATATGCTGTCGGACTTCCCGCTCCCACTTACTATGAACATGCTCTTCATCCACCTTGATATTGATCTGCCCAAACACAATTATTTAGAGGGACACTCCCGGGTGCCACGAGGCCGAGGGTAGATCTCACGATGTGGACTATAATGGAGAAACATGAAAGGTTTAAATGAAGCATCATATGCCCCAAGTACCTCCTACTGAATGTTCTACCTAGGAGTTCATTAACCTACACAATCCGGCTATTGATTTTAGTCTAAGTCATCTTTTAAGTCTACTCATAATCAACTTTTGCTATGATATAAAACAAGTTCAAGTAGTTACATTAAACATTTTAATGGACTTTCCTTAACTTGCATGCATGTATCAAATCTATCTAATTCACCTTTTCAAGTAGGTTCCCAGGTAGGGATGTTACGTTTCCGTCAACTTAAATATCCTAGCCTAGACAAAACTCGCCTTAGACAAAAGGTCCCTTATAGATAGATTTGCTACAATTTAACCTTTTATTAGTCAATTTAATCCTTAATCTGATTAAAAAAAATTAAAGTCTAAGGGATGCTAATCATATTAGAACCGTGATCTTTGGTCGATGTCATCCAAGTTTTAAAAATTTTAAAACCATGAATTAAACCTAAGTGAGCATTATGTCTTTCTTATTGCTTTTAGTTCTAATTTCTCTTTAACCCTTGAAAAGAAACAAGTAAAACACATTGTCACACAACAAGGTATTTATAACGCTTATAAAGTAACCTATGTGTTATGCTCCATGCAATGTCCGATCATTACTATACATAACTTTTATATACTTGTAATAACCAAGCAAATATGCTTTCCATATACCCTTATACTATAACAGTTATAATATAAAGATGATGCATGTCAATGCCTTTTATGCATGCATAAATATAACTCTTATATTATATGATGCATGAGCATGCTCTTACGTAATTAAATCATGCTTCTCTAAATCATAACATTTATAATAAATAGATGATGCATGACCAATGCATAACCTAAGGTGGGGTTTTCTATATATGCATACCATATGATATATAAAATAAACATACATCTTGTGTATTAAACCAAAGATTAATGGATCGGGATGAACCAACACAACACTGGAATGAAAAATTCTATCTATTACATTTTTCCATTGAGCAAACCAGTTCACAGGCAAATCGAGTATTGAACCACTGGGCGAAGCTCCATCGTTTAGTAAACGCCTCCAAGTAAACGATCGTGTAACGCACAATAGACGATAACGTGAAAAGCTAAACGATTGCTTAGACAACAACGAGGCTGTGAAGCCTGATCATTTAGATGATCGCTTAAAATGCGAAAGGTAAACCATTTACTGTGCAATTACTCCACGATCGTATAGTCAGTAATTAAGTGATGAGGCTTGCTAAGCTATACGATCGTCTAGTGTGCGCGTGCGTTAAACGATACCTGAGCATCTGTACTTAGCGATCGTCTACCCCACCATCTACATGATCCGACCAACGCTTGATCGTCTTCTTCCTCGAAGAACAGCAACCCTTGCTCCAAACTTCATCACGAACAACTGAAACTCAAACTAACTTTGAAATTACAGACTCGATAGCAATTAATTTTGTCCAAAAACGCAGGGGCCTTTATAATTAACTAAAAATGTAAAAGAATTTAACAAACCGAGGATTCATCCCAGAAAACTCCATTAATCCCCACATCCACAAGCAATTTAACAATAAACAGAAAGTAGGCATGCTGCACCCACCAAGAATGTATATGCAATTCTTTGCATCAATGAAATTGGAATATCAAGAACCTAATTCTGATACCAATTGAAAGAACTCTTATATCAGAGTACCTATGAGCGGAAGCGGATCTTTCCAATTCATTGTAACAAAATTTCCACACATACATTCTAATATATAGATATGTATTGTTCACTAATTACTGGCATGCTTTAAAAGATAAAAACAAAAGACCGAGAGAACATACCAGTTGAAGACTTTCTTCACGAAACTCGGTCTTACCGTGAATGAACTTCTCTCGCTCTTTCTCATTCAACAAGCAATCGTCCAGCAACACCACGGTAGTCTACAAGATCAGCAGCGCACGAACAACAGCAACGAGGACAACACCACCACTCGAAGCCCTTAGTCTTCTCGGAGTGAAAATCCAAAGGGTGGAATTTGATGGAATTGGTAGAGGGGAGGAGGAAAGGCTATTGTGTACTACGATGTAGCAAGTGGGAGATAGGGTAGACTACCGTATCATCGGGTGCCTGATCGTTTAGAGCGGAATACACTATTTTGTAGTAATTGCTAAGCGATCGTCTATGAAAAGGTAAGTGATCCTTTAGTTACACTCAAGCGCTAAGAGATCGTTTAAGAAATCGTGGGCGATCGTTTAGGAAATGTTAGTGTGCAATCGTTTAGTAGGCAGGCGTTATCATATAGGCTCTCAACACTAAGCGATACAAGACTTTCACATCGTGAGCGATTTAGCGTGTTTTTTGCAAAATGAAACTATTTTCATTTTATTCTTCAGTTACTAGAGCTGAATTCAACTTCCCACTTTCGCATGAATTCGGAGAAAACTTCGGCCAATTTTCTCATAACAGCCTAATTAATAAAATAATGAATATAATCATATTATATTCTTAATCTATAGTTTGATATCATATATCAACTATAGTGTTTTCTCCTTTACTTGATATAAATCTTATTTATATCTAATTTCCTCCAAAATAATGTATCTCATACATTTAGTCAAACATATCATATATAATTAACTAGTTCCATTATATCATATATAATCAAACTCCCTCTTGTCAATTTGAACATTTCAAATTAACCAAAAAACTGATTCTCAACTTGTATCCAAGCTACCAAGGGGACCGGCTCGAAGCTCCAATGGTACGTGAATAGATGACTAAACTCTTTAGCTACAAGATCCACCATCCATTAACTGCAAGACATTCCACTAAAGACCGACAATTGAACTCGTCTTACCATAGAAGTGAAGCCTCTGTCATAAATGGTGTTAGTACAAACTCTTTGTATAGGACGCCCCCGCTTGCATGTCCCCTACACGAATGATCAGAATCAGACTATCTATGACAAGTCACAACACTTATAACTATTCCACAAAGTAGGCCGCATCCGTAGTGTTACCAGGTTAAGGTTTCCCTCATATATCCATATACTACAGACCATTTTGGTTATCACTTAAGACATGATCTACTTTTATGTCACCACATACGTGCTTAAGTTACATAAAGACAACTAGAGATTTTAGTTTATTGGTTTGTGATAAAGCAAATAAAACACTCATATGAGAAAAATTAAGAAGTGAAGTAAATATCATATATTATACATCAAAGCGTTCGTACAAACTTTTTACAAACTACGGGACACGAGACTTTAGGGCATCAACCCCAACAACATGGATAAAGTTGGGTGTGTTATCCTAACGACACAATGTATACAACTTACTTTGTGATTGGTGCAATAGTTGTAAAGTGTTATAAACGATTTGATTCTAATTGTTCATGTTGAGACATGTAACGAGGGTATCCTATACAAAGAGTTTGTATAAGACCAGACCGCGAAATGATTAGTCTTTCTTTATAATGTCGTTATTTGAAAAGACTTGCATTTTACTAGGATGACTATAGGTAACTTCACCTTAACCCTGAGTGAGTTGTGAACTTCATTCTATGAGGACAATCCTTTGAGAGTGGCTAGATTCGCTGACTAAATAAGTCTATCGTTTTGAGGATTTGTCGAGTGGGGATTTGGGAACATAATTGCACAAGACGAAATTCATTCCTTTTTGTTTTAAGGGTAATAGAAAATTTTTTACCCTAAATGCTAGATTTTGAACAATAAAGCACTTCACCCTCTCACTGGCCAGAAAGAGGTCTAGTTTATAGTTGGACTATAACTAATTGTTCATTAGAGAGATCAGTGGTATTTAAGAAGTTAGATGTAACTATAGGGGTAAAACAGTAATTTGACTCAGTTATAATTATGAGCAGTTTGTGAAGGGTCAACTCACTATTGATTGGTTTTATTCATGGATATAGAAATATGTCTACAGTGCGAAGAGTACATATGCCATTCTTTAGTGGAGTGACTGACAGTTAATGAATGTTGATTAATTTAATTAAAGAGTTTAATTAATAAATCTCGTATCCTTGGAGCTTCAAATCTGTAGGTCCATTAGGTTCATTCACTAGCTCACAAAGGATAAAACAAGGAATAAATAGTTTTGGTATAATTTGAAATGTTCAAATTATTTAAAGGGAAATTTTATATTAGTATGATTAATATAAAGTATAATTTATATTGAAACATTATAATTCATAGTTAATTATGAATGTGACTTACAATTAATACTATGTATAAGAAAATTAATATAATGTATATTGATATATTATAGTTAATTATGAATATGATTTATAGTTAATAAGAGAGATACATATTTCAATGAGATTCAAATTAATATTATATATATTGATACATTATAATATATAGTTAATGATAAATATTATTTATAATTGATACTATATAATATATGAGAGTGATGTATTTGAATAAGATTTAGATAAATTGTATAATATGATTCATATAAATATTATAGATTAAAGTAAATATAAATGAGATTCCTATTAAAACTATAGGTTATTTGAGATGATGCCATTTGAATATTATTCAGATGAAATTAAATATATGATATTAGTTAACAATTAATTCATTGTTGATTAATATTATTATTTTAATTATATATATTAAATGAGATTTAATATATGTAATTAAATGAATAACTCCCATTGGGAGTTATTAGGCGTTAAAATGAGGGAGTTGATAACCTATCCCTTATTCTTCAAGCTCACGTTGAATTCTTAAGGTGGTGGGAGTTAAGTGATTGATTTTCGTTAAAAAGTTACATAATCTCTCTCAATTCATCTCTGCATTTTCCTCTTATTTTAAAACTAAATAAAATCCCACAATTTATATTCCTTGCTTGAGAATAGCAAGGAAGTTATTTTGATAGTGTCCATTAATTGTGATCGGTGGTGTTCATGGGAAGATTTGTGTGAGGGAGACCAAGTTCATTGTTGTTTGTGACTTAAACACCTAGAAGAGAGTCTTCCAGGGCAAGTGTACTTCTTTTTTCTCTTTAGATAAGCATGCTTATAGGTATTACAATGTTTATTTTATTTTTCATTTTGAATATATGTTTTTTTCTCAGTATTTTACTTTTTTCAAATTGGAAACAAATTATAGCACGTTCACACGCTTCCGCACAGGAATTTCATTCCTTCATCATGGCCTTTCAAAATTGCGTTAGCATTGTAGGGTTTTTCACCTATCATGCCTTTTGACTTAGGTGCCATACACAACGCCGCAACACTGTGTGGCGCTCTATCCTTAGGGGCAGTTTGGTAATTTTTCTTCTTCCTTCTGGGTTGATACATTTGAGCTTCGTTTTGGTCCGTTTGAGCATCATTATTGTTGGGAATGTCCCAAAACTCGTAGTTCATAAATATTGGAAACATATTCTATTTATCAATAAAAGTATTATTGAGAATTTATTCAATAAAAGTGTTATTGAAATTGCATTATGTTATAAACTCCAATAAACAAATCCATGGCTATTGTATGAATACTTTAACTTTATGTAGAGACATAAAATTGGATCAAGTTTTAGTATATAGCCAAAATGGTCTATAAGTATATGGATGAGATTGGGTACCTCATTCTGGGACAGTATGGATGCGGTCCACTTTGTATACTAATACAAATGATGTAATTCCGAAATCGTTCATATGGAGACATGCGAATGGGGGCATCCTATGCAAAGGATGTTTTACATAAGACCGAACCACGAAATAATCACTTTTCTTTTTAACGACCGTTAAAATTGACTATTTCAATTTCGATAACCTAGGTTAACTCGATCTTAATTCTGAGCTAACTATGAACTTCTCTTTATTCGGGATTATCCTTTAATCTGCATAGGTGAGAGTAGTTCAACAACAATGCTCAATAAACCTCCCATTTTAGGGATAAGAACGGATAGATACCTAAGGATATAGTCTTGCAAGATGGAATTCACTCCTACCCAATTTAGGATTAGCAGATAGGTTGTTCCCTTAAGTACTTTTTCCTGGTCTTGAACAAAGGGTCATGCCCTCTCATGGTCGAGAGGGATATGGTTTATTAGTTGAACTGTAAACCAATTGTTCAATAGGGGATCAGTGGGAGCTTAAGGAGCAAGATGTATTTATAGGAGTAAAACGATAATTTTGACCTAGCTATAAACACAAATGAACTGTGAATGATCGACTTACTAATCATGACTAAATCAAGTGAACAAAAATCTATCTATAGTGAAAAAAGTGGAACTACTGAGCTATAGTGGTATGTCTTGTAGTTAATGAATATTGATTAATTTGATTTAAAGAGTTTAGCCAATTACTTTCAAATCATTGGAGCTCATGATCTGTAGGTCCACTAGCTCGTAAAACATTACACCTTGGATTAAAATATTGAGCGATTTTGAAGCATTCAAAATTCAAAATTAGGGTTTAAATTTGAAATGTTCAAATTCAATTTAGAGTTTGGATAATTATATTCAATATAATTAAACGTTTAAATTTATCAAAATTAAATGGAATTGGAGAGTTTTATTAATTTAATATTTGATAACTATTTAATTAATTAAATTAAATTAATAAATCATTTTTTTAATGTTGAAGTTCAATTTCAGAATTGAATTATGATTTTTATTTAATTTGATTTTATAGTAAAATTAAATTAAATAAAAAAAATCAAATTAAAAAATGTACTTTAAAATGTTAGTGGATTTCTCCAATTTTCTCTCTCAATTAGTGGATTAATCCCAATTGTTACACCTTGCCCACTATCCTAATGCTTATTAATGTGTCAATTAGCTGGAATAGTTAGTGCTTGCATGAATTATCTTGTTAAATACTCTAATTTTCAGAGTATTCAAGTTCATGCAATTGATTTTCTGAAGAAATTCTATAATTCTGAAAGCTCTCTCAAATACCTCTCCAAACCGACCTCAGTTCAGATCAATACTGAGTTTCCACCACTCAATCTAAGGCTGAGGATAGTAGAAAAGATCCTCTTTGTGGTCTACTGGAGATTCGGCGATCCAATTCGTAGAATTCAACAAGGAATTGAAGTGAATTTACAAAGGTTGTACATTTCTCAAACTTTATTTTGTGAAATTATCTTTCAACATGCTTTATACTCAAAATTAAGTGTAATTAGAGTGCTTAATGATTCTATTAGCTTCGCATTTTTCTCCTTTACTCTATCAATTATGACCTTAATATATATTTTTACCATCTATTTTATTACTCGTTTCCTATAAAAAAAGAATACTTTATGTGATATTTTGACTCAAAGATGCCTTATTTAAGATAAAGTCGGCAAGTATAGGTCATTTAATTGTATGAAGTGTTTTTGCTGTCTTAGGTTGATCTTATGGGCTTTTACTGAGGTTTTTTACTATTTTGTGTAAATCTATCTTAATGCACCCGTATCGCCTAGGATGATGCACTCGCATCGAAAACCTTATTTTTTTCATATTTTTTCCACTCGTTCATAGTTGTTATTTTCTCTGTCTAAGCTATTATTCAGCACCTAAAATGTTTAGAAAATTTTCAAAACATGATTTTTGGCCATCCCTCAACCACTTTGGCCTATTTAAAAGGTTGGAAGTCTCTTGGATCATGAACAACCACTCAAATTACTTCAAGAACAAAAGTTCACTTGAAAAGATGACTTCTTTAAGTCAACATTACTCGTGAGAATGTGTTGTAGGATGGACACCTTGAGAAAGGATCAAATCCATTATAGAGAGCACCTTAGTTTGTTGGGTTCATTCAAATACCGTATTTATTGTTTTTTCAGATTACTTCTTCTAGTTCTTTATTGTTGTTTTTTTTTTTTTTTTTTTTATATTTCTTATCATTTCTTGATTTCCTACATTGTAACCCAGGACATTGGATTTAAAAAAGTCTATTAATTCTTATCTAATTATGAGTTAAGTTTCTAACGGATTCAATCATGTAGATACCCTAAGACTATATGGCTTTAACTTATGCTAATTCATCTTGTTGCATTGACCTTTACATTTTCTTTGTTGATTTTATTGTAATCTTTTTAAGTTAAATTGATCACTTAATTTAACATGCTAGTGGAGTCTTAGTATTGAGAAAGTTAAGATATAAAATGATCTCACAAAAGAATATAGGACTAAAAGCCTAGAAATAGGACTCTCACGTAACCTTAGAAATAAGGTACACCATGTGATAAAAAAAGTGCATGAAAATCTAGCTAGCCATAGAAATATGGGCATTAAGTGCTTAGAGCTTCTAAAGGAAATGGACACAAGACCGAATAAGGGGAGTTTTTTGTCCATATTAAGTCACTGTCCAGATATGATGTGGTTGCATTGCTCAAGGAATAATTTCCTTTTAGTTGAAACATGATGTAAATCCTTGTTTCCATCTTTTGCATATTTTAATATTCTGCATGTTATCAGAACTCACTCCCTTTATTGGTTACCACTTGGTTTATATCAAAAGTTTTTCATAAAAAAGTTGAATTACATAAATAGTCTTTTGGGATATAATATTTGGAATACTCTCAAGTTTATGCTTATTGGTAGTGTATACTTGTACTAGACCATTCTCATCTTTATTTTTATCTCATATACATATTTGGTCAATCAAATTCATTTTTTGTAGCCAATTTTTTATCAACAAAGTTTCTGGTTAGCTCATGTTGGGGAAATAATTGGTTTGCGTTAAATGATATGCATTGATGGTCATGCGATGGTCTGGAGAGCATGCGTTAATTATGTATGCAATGATCATGCGTTCCTGTCACAATATTGTTTGCTCTCTCGCCAAGTATAATGAGATCACAAGTTTCTCGAGATGATTCGAGGTCGAACACGAGGACTTACAACTAAAAGATGATTTTAAAGTAATGTGTTTGAGGCGGAGAATAAAAATAAAAAGAATAAGTTGATTAACTATGCACTACTCCTACTCCTAGCTAAATAGACTGAACAATTGAAGTTTGACTATGAGAATCAGTAGAGATGCGACAATTGTTAACACGTAATAAGATGCATGGAGAAGTAGGGTTGGGGAGGAGATTTCACCAAGCCCTTAAGTTTAGTTGCAAGGGTAATCCCAGCTCGCCACACTCGCGCATCACACACTTCTTGGTGGTCAGCCACATGCTTTATCTCTCTATAACACATGGTTGCGTTGAGCATAAGGTTATTCCTATCTCTGGGAACACTACTTACTGTGCTTAGTGAGTTCCACTATTTACCCTTTCAGGTAGTTGGTTATAGCTATTTTGCTCATAGACAAGCATTCTGATAGCTTCGCACTAAGCAAACAGGATTGACTCACTATACTCGTGCAACACACACCTCTTGGCGGTTTGCTGCATACGTCATACCTCTATGCTGCATGATTGAGTATGCCATAACTCTTGCAATCTATACTTAACTCTTGGCGATGAGAGTAAAAGATGTGGTAGAAGAATATGATATAAATGATATTGAATGAATTAAAGAGATGCATTGATTACATTTATTAACATCTTAAATCAAAATGTAATACAAAACAGAGGTAAGAAGAGAGATGGATGGCTAGATGTAAGTGATCTCTTACTTCCATCAGATGTGTGACAAGGTTGTCGATGGTGCAATGGATGGGCGGTGGAGTAGTCTTTCTCGAGATCTATCTTCGACGAAGCTCCGATCATCAATTGGAGGAAGTTATGGAAGTGAAGAACTCTCAAAGAATTTCTTGCTCATACCTTCGTCTGTGATGACAAAAATATGCCCAAGGTAGAAGTCCTAGATGCCTTGATCTTGGGTTCCAAGGCTCTATTTATAGAGCCCGAACACCGACAACTTTCATAATCATACTTTGAATCACTGCCATTACTGACACGGTAGGTGAGAATGTCATTATGATCTTATCTCTTTGATACTTCTGAGATATGCATTTATGATCGTTTCTTCCAAAGGATCACGCATTCCACCAACTTTTTGCGATCACCCTTCTATCACGGCTATCACTCTGTAGTTGCGACAATGCATGCGATCAACTTTTCTTCATTGAGATCATTGTATGCTATCAACTTTGTGATAGTTTGGGATCAACGCATGCTATTAACTCCTGCGACAACTACAAAATAGACATTTTGACGCAAGATAACTCATGATATAGGGTTAGTGGGGATTTTCAGTGCTGATCAACGCAAGTTCATTATTCCTCATGAATTTTTAGCAATATCAACGTATGCTCTGCTTATCAACCCTCATAATTCTAAGTAAAAGGCTGCAATAGTTTGTATTTCTACAAGCTATCACACCCCCAAATTTAGAATTATGCTTATCCTCAAGCATGTCTTATAGTAAAGAAACTCAAAACTTGCGTTCTGACTTTTCCTCTACGTTAACTAGCTTCTCATAATATAATTCATTTGCACTTCTAGTTTAGGCAGCAACACTCTCCTCAGACTTAGCCACTTCTTCTAAGAAATATTTTCTAAGTTTATTCTGACAAGCCTTCACTCAAAACTTTTTACTTATCACAGAAAACTTTGCTTTTAGTTTTTTACAATGTGATTGTTCAAAAATGATTCAAAGCTTTGTGATTCATTATTAGATTAAGGCGTTGAACATGCCTACGCTCTTCATTTTGGCTTGCCCTTACGGGTGTCATGCAGGCATCCAACTTCGGTTGCGTGATATATTTAACTCAATTATTATCTTAGTTAAATTTAGTTTGTGCCAGAAAGAAGAGTTGTTATTATGCGTTGATTCTGGTTACCTACTTTCGTTTTGGCTTACCTGCACGGGTGTCATGTAAAGTATCCAACTACGGGTAGGAACCTTTCACAACTTAACTCTTATCAACTTCGGTTTCTCTTTTGTGTTGACAACGGAGTTTTTATTATGATCATTTTTCAAACGTTATCACAATGTTTATATTGAACACATTTACTTAGATCGATCTCACCCCCAAATTTAGAGAGTGGCGGGATCTTTGCCAAAAAGCTAAAGACAAAATTGTTCAGAGATGCAGTAAAAGAGGTTTGAGCAGAGGTTTGCACACAATAAAACTTAGACTGTCAAACTTTGAAGAAGCTACTAAAGTGAGGTGAGCCATGTGACTTTTAGTGAGTGGATTTAGTGAATTTATTTATGTATCATCATGGATGTGAATGTATCAACGCAAAAGAAGGCAGGCAGACAAAAGAGAATTTCAAAAGGATAATTTATGAAAAATAACGAGAAAAGAAAGATGCAGGCAGAATGGTGATTGCGTCAATACTTAGAATTCATTCGGAAGAAATCATCCTGCGTTGAATAAGGGAGAGAATTCTTCTTTAGCAACAACACACCAAGTGGAAATTATTATCACAACAAAAAGAAGCGAGCGCAACACACCACATCTAAGAAAACTAGCCGTAAATCCAAAACGACAATAATCAAATAAATCAACTAAAGAAGTTAACTAGGAAAGAAAAGTAAAGATAGAGTAGAAGACGTCTGTGGAGAAATTGGACTGAAGTTACCACAAGGACTCTTCCATGCAAGGTATCGAACTCGCCTGCTTAAGTCAAGAAACTCGTTGTCCCGACCACCAGAGCTTCTAGCAATCATTGGTCACATGACAGTTACCATGCTTCTAAGACTGCTTCCAGCTCATGCGACAAATAGCCTTTTGATCTCAGGGTCAATATTGAATTCAGGCACAGCACCTTCACTCAAATACTATTTGCAACTTAGTCACACAAGCTACAATATGCCTAAGACCAAAAGGGTGCCTGCGAAAACAAAAAACTTAAACAAACTATTAGATGCCAAGTCCCCGGCAATGACGCCAAAAACTTGTTGGGGAAAATGTAATATAATATAGAGGTGAGAAAGGAAATGGATGACTAGATGTAGGTAATCTCTTGCTTCCATCAGATGTGTGTCAAGGTTGTCGGTGGTCTAATGGATGGGTGGTGGAATATTCCCACTCAACATCTATATCCAATGAAGCTCCGATCGTCAATCAGAGGAAGTTGTGGAAGTGAAGAACTCTCAAGAATTTCTTGCTCATGCTCTCATCTGTGATTAGAGGACTCTGCCCAAGGCAGAAGTCCCTGATGCCTTGATTTTGGGCTCCAAGGCTCTATTTATAGAGCCCAAATGCTAACAGCTTTGATAATCCCGCTTTGAATCACTGCCATTATTAACACAGTAGGTAAGAATGTCATCATGATTTTATCTCTTTGATGCTCCCAAGGTATGCATTCATGATCGTTTCTTTTGAAGGATCAACACATTCCACCCACTCTTTTCAATCATCCTTCTATTGCAGCTATCACTCTATAGTTGCAACAACGCATGCGATCAACTTTTCTTCATTGAGATCATCGTATGCGATCAACTTTGCGATGGTTTGGGATCAACGCATGCGATTGAGTCCTGCAACAACTACAAAATAAATATTTTGACACAAGATAATGCATGATATAGGGTTAGTGAGGATTTTTAGTGTTGATCAACTCAAGTTCACTATTCCTCATGAAGTTTTAGCAATATCAATGCATGTATTCTGCTCATCAACACTCATAATTCTAAGTAAAAGGCTGCAACAACTTGTATTTCTACAAGCTATCAGCTCACAATCTTAGTATTATTGTGGTATTCATAATTTATTTTTGTAGCTTGTGTCTAGAGATTGAAGTTTTGTTTTAAATTGAGTTTCTAGCTAGTTGTATTGTCTTATATCACTTACTAGAGTTTAATAAGTTAGAGGAATTCCTCACTAATAGAATTGGACTGTGAATGAAATCTATGAGTGATTGACAAAGTGATCTTTTCACCAATTGAAGTCCATGAGTGATAGAAGTCTATTCTCATTGCAGTTTATCGCGTATTTTGTGTCAATATTAAAATATTTCACTGTCTAGCATAATGATTGAATTATATCATTAAGATTCAATCGTTGATAGATTAACTAATAGTTTGGTGATAGAAGGTTGTCTGCCACTAATACTTCTATCACTGATAGAGTACGTGGATTCTAATTAAAGTCTAGCAGTAATAGTCATCTACCACTAATAGAATGTAATTTGAATGCATGTAATTTATCAGTGATAGAAGCCTATCGTTGATAGACTACATGTAGAAGCTTTGTATTTTTCAATGATTCAATGGTGGATGGAGAAAAATCAAATTACGACTGTTTTTCATACCAATCATTGTAACTCTATTGTCCGCCATTAAAACAACTATAAGAAGTTTAACCATGTTTTCAAATCATTGAGAAAAAAACATGTGAGTTAATTATATTGATAACAGAGTATAGCTAATAAAATCAACTATCATAGTATAGTCTATCAATTATAAACAAATGTTAATTTATGGTATCAATCTATTAATGATCGACTTTATTCATATATTGTATTTAGCCACGGATAGAATGATATTCATCTATTATATTTGTAGGAAAAATCATCCAGTTAGTGAAAGATTTAGAGTCTCACTGATATGACCAATCAACTAGGAGCAAAGGATAAGAATCAATCACTAATAAATTTACATGAAGAATTCATGATAGGTCTCTATTGGTGATACACTACATGGCAATTCAATAATTAACAGGATAAAAGTCTATATATAATAAAATGACGAGAAAATATCATAATCTATTAGTGAAAGACTTTTAGTTTCACTGATATGATAACTCAACTAGGAACATGGATAAAAATCTATCAATTTACATGATAAATCAATAATAGATTTCTATCGATGATACATCTATATGACAAGTTAATTATTAGTGGGATAAAAGTCTATCAATGATAAAATGATATTCCTATAAAAAGACAATAAGATATCATAGCCTATTTGTGATAGACTTGAATATCTGGCTAAGGTCTATCGTCGGTAGATTGATATTGCATGTGAATATTAGTTTATCATTAATAAGCTATGGTATGGGTAAATTTTGAATTATAGGAAACTTTCACTATAAAAGAAAACCAATGTACTATATTTGAAATATTTTTATATTGTTATATTTGAAAATATTTTACCTGATTTT
Organism: Benincasa hispida; assembly: GCF_027475165.1. Classification (NCBI taxonomy): domain Eukaryota; kingdom Viridiplantae; phylum Streptophyta; class Magnoliopsida; order Cucurbitales; family Cucurbitaceae; genus Benincasa; species Benincasa hispida. The sequence continues at coordinate 33,268,915 of NC_143486.1, read as the reverse complement.
GCCATTTACTACAAATAATCTATCATATAATTATTTAAAAGAAAACCAAGGACATTTTAAACCCGTTCTTAAAATTTAAGAACTACAAAATTACATTTTAAAAATTCAGGGACCAAATAAACCTATTCTAAAAGCTTCTTGAGGACTAAAAGATTATACTTTTAAAGTTGAAGTTCCAAACACACATTTTTTTTAAAATTTGGGAACTAAAAAGATCATTTTCTCTTAAAAGTATATCCAAGTTAAATTATAAATTTGTCCCTTAGTTTTTTTTGAAAACTATTACAAATAGATCTTTAAACATTAAATTCTGATTCTAATAAATCCCTTAAAAATGTCAAATAAAATTAATAAATATATAAAATTTCAATTTTATGTATGTATAATAGATCTCATAAAATATTGAGAATGTTTAAAAATTAATCGTTTTATTACTAATTAAATCTTAAATTTTAAATTTTGTAGCCTATATATTTTTTAAAAGATATTTGGTACTACATATTAGACAGAAATTATTAATTTAGGATATTATTAGGCATTTTCTAAGATTCAAAGACTATATAGGCACGAATTTAAAAATTAGTTTTAAAATTCTAATTACTTGACATTTTTATGAAAAAGTTATCAATTAATATGTCATTTTTAACCTTTATATAAGTGCGTGCTCTTTAACATGAAGTTTTGATCTGCTCCTGTTAACATCTATCACTACAACAAGTTGGCGCTGCTTATTAGAGTTTGAGGGCCGAACTGAGGCGCAAAAGGTAGATACGAAAATCATTTAAAAATCAACTTATTCATACTACTAAAGAAAGGTAGAATACTTAGCAATAAAAAAGAAGAAAAATTGTTTTAAATGAAAAGGCGATCGAAAATATTTCTAAGAATATAAAATGTCACAATCTATCATGGATAGATTTTGATAGATACCGATAAATATCAATGATAAATGAAAATAATGTTTACTATTTATCAGTGATAGACAATGACATTTTACTATATTTATAAATATAATCATCCGTTATCACTTGTGTTAGATTCTTCTTTCCAAATTCATATTCTTTTCTTTTTTTTAGAAATATATTTTCTTAACTTTTTTTTTTTATTGTGTGATTGGAGTGAACTACAAAAAAAATACACCTAAGTATGACTCTTTTTCACTATACCCTTGTTATGACATGATTATTTTAAAATATTTTTCAAACTTCAAGAACTAAAATAAAATAAACACAAACAACAAATCTCAAGGATAGAAAGTTTACCCATCAGATAACAACATATTCATATGCATGCAAATGTAAACATGTATGTTGTATGTTTGTAAGTGTATATGTGTGATTGTAAGCATATAATTAGATTATCTATTAAACAAAGTAATATCAATTACTTCTAACTTAACCATTACTCGACTAGTTTGTATTATGGTAACCTCACTACTAGATAAAAAGTTTGAATCATTTTCTCCTAAGTTCATAATATTATAATAAAACAAAAAACTAATATCAATCACACAATATTCAAAACTAACCCTTTCTCAATAATAAGTTCGCCAGACATTGTCGTGTAGTACATTTAATTTCTTACACCAATATTCCTATACATAAAGTTCAACATTTACATTGAAAATCATATTGAACTTCTTAATTGGGCATGTACAATAGGTTAGAAAAAGAAGTGGCTTTACCATCATAAATATTAAATACAATGTGAAAAGAGACAGATATAAATGGAAAGATGGACATAAAAAAAAGGGTGGCAATTTGTAAGAGCCCATGCAGTGGAAGTGCACCCATAAACAGAAATAAATATGAAGTCTGGTCTAAAATTTGGCCTTTTTTTACCACTTTTTCAATGAGCCAAAAAGCCATGCATTAATGCTATGGTTCCGCCTACTATATTTGTTCTAATTTTCATCATTACTTCATTCATTTGTCTACATATTCTCTATTCCACAAGTCGGGAAACCTTTTTTTTATTTTTTTTTTTAATTTTCTATAAATTCGTACGTGAAGATTGATTGTGATATATTAATTACATCAAGATTCAATTTATAATATGATTCTTGTGCAAAATATGGTCAAGCTATAAGTTGTTGACTAGATTTCTGAGCTATCTTTATGACTTTTTGACTTTGTAAATGTCATTTTGTTGGATTTTTCATTTGTTCGATAAAGTTGAGATAGTTTTTTTTAGAATGTAAATATTGTATACTTAAAATTTGCCCATATTACTTTTGGTCCCTCACGTTTTAAATATTTTATTTTGGTTATTCAATTTTTAATACGTTCTTAAATTACCGACTGATCCAAAAATTTAAGTTGATAAATGAATGTAAATTTAATTATGTCATCTAAAATGTGTTATTATTTTTATCTAAATTTTACATTAAAAAAAAAAGTTGTTTTGGGTTAATATCATTAATTTTTCATTTATCTTTTTTTATATAAAAAAAACATACTTTTAGATATACTCAATAACTATCTGTATACTACCTTGACCACATGACCATGTGTAAAGCATCCATTAACTATGACCTTATTTGTTTCTAGAATTCGTGATCAAATTTTAAAAATAAAAACAAATGTTTAAAATAAAATTTCGGCTTAGTTTTTTATAGTATTAATTAAAAAATAAAAATATATATTTTTAAGCTTAATTTAAAAAAAAAAACAAGTAATTATGAACCCATTTTGTAATTATTTGGTTTTTAGAAATTAAGTTTATGAAAATTATTTTTCACTATAAGTTTCTTTGTTTACTTATCCACTTTTCGTTAATATTTCGAAGAATCAAGTCAAATTATGAAAACTAGGACATAGATAACTATTTGGTTCTTGATTTTTGAAAACTAATTAAGTCTATAAACACTCCTTTCTTCTCTACCTTTCTTTGTTTTATTTACACTTTCTACCAATGTTTTAAAATCTGTTTTTGTTTTTAGAATTTGACTAAAAATTCAACTCTTTTACGGAAGAAAGTTGAAAACCATCATAAAATATTGAAAGGAAATAAGCACAAATTTCATAAACCAAATCAAATGTTTATCGAACAAAATTTAAATTATTTTTGTCTTTTTTAATTTCACTAACAATTCAAGTATTTTTTTTTTCAAAAATGTGAAAACTATAATATAAAATTGGGAAGAAAACAAAGTATATAACTTAAAAAACACAGAAAACAAACAACAAAAAGTTATTAAATAGAACTAAATAAACCTGTTGAGAATCCCACATTGGAAAAACCAAGGGGACTCACACTCTTCACACTCTTTATAAAATAGATGAGTTACTTCTCTTATTGTCAATTGGTTTTGAGATAGAATCTCATACTATGATCGAATATCAAGATACAAAAATAAACTTAAGGTTTATAATTGATTTGGATTTAAAAATATTTTTATAAGCATTTAAATTTTACATTGTACTTTATCCCTTTTTATAAGTTATGTTCATTGCAATTTAAAAATGAAGAAACATCATTGAGAAAAAAATATTTACTTATGTTTAGGACTCGAAGAATGAAACTTACTCTAAAATATCTAGACTACAATTAGATAATCATGTCTCATATCTTCAAAAGGTGATAGATAAATATAATAAAAATGTAAAAACATACATTTAGATAATTTCCAACAAATAAAACAAGTACAACATATGTTCATCATAACAAGTCCTACAACAATTTTATGTATAATGGTGCGATATTACTTTATCCAATATTACCAATAAAAAAAAAAAAAAAAAAAAAAGAAAGACAACAGACCTCTAGCATAATAACTAGAATTTAGTACTGCTCTCCCGAGTCCTTTGCTAAAAATGTAAATAATCAAAGCAAGAGATTTTATTTTTCTACGTGCTAAAAATATTGGGTCAAATTATCAAATTAAGTCTCTAAATCTTCAATTTTGAGGATTTTTTAAATGTTATAACAGTTACTAAAAATGTTACAATTTAAGTGTTACAATAGATATATTTGTAGTAGTTTGTAAATACGACTTTAGCAAACTATTGCCATTGAATATATATCACCACAATTTAAAAAATGTTATGAACAAAATGTTGCAATACGTATAAAGAGTAGCATTTAGTTATGTGTTGCTAAAAACCACTGCCATTGTAAAAATCTTTGCAGCACTTGTCAAACCGCAAAAAAAAAAATTGTTGCAATAAACTTGTTTTCTTGTAGTGAATATACATCTTATAAATGTGTGTTTCCTTATATGAAAAAAATATAAATATATATGTCTTTTGAAGAATGAAATGTATCATACACTAAAATGAAGGTTAATTCTAAATGAAACGTGGTATTAAATCTCTGTCCACATGTAAGCAATATTTCATTCATATTTCTACATGTCCATGAACTCGATATCGACATAAGAGATGACATTTCATTAAATTGTAAATTTTTTTTATGAAAAGTTAATGTATATAAGAAAAACTAATAAAATATCACTAATAAATATAATATAAATAATAGAGGATTCAAAAAAAGAAAAATATGGAAAATTATTTACACAAAATAGCAAAATTTAATCTTTTTTAATAGAGGCTAGTAGAGGCTGATAGAAGTCTATCAGTATCTATAAATAATAGGAGCTGATAGAATCATTGATACTATGTGATAGACGCGGATAGAAGTCTATTAGTAGTATACTTTTTTTTTTTGTTATTTCTGTAAATAGTTTGACATTTCGTCTCTCTGTGAAAAATTTCCTAAATAAATAAGTATTTTAACCTATTAATAAAATGTAAATTGTTTATTTATTAATTTAAATATATATCTTTTTGTTTTTAGGGTTTCTTTTTTGAGAAATATCCATTGATATTGAATTTTATGAATACTTTTACCGACATTTTTGTAGAATCGAAACAAGACATTTGAAACCTTGAAATGAAATAATGAGTCAAATAAGAAAAGAAATACTTAAAGTTTGTAAATAATGAATCAAAATTTGTACTAAACAAAGAAGAAAAAGAAAGAAAGAAAATTGAATGTGTCTCACGAGGGCCAGCTAGAGGCCAACTCAATTAATATGATTCTTTTAGAATGAGAAAGAGAGAAAGATGACGGGTCAAAGATGACATTTACTTAAACAGGTAAATATTTGAAGAAGGTCCAACGTAATTCATAAAGGAATTTAATTCATTCTCTTTATTCATCTTGTCTTTTTCAATCAACTTTTATCTAAATTCTAAAGATTATTTGTTCTTTTTCCTTTTTAAATCCAATGTGAATCTCTTATTTCAAGAAAGGGAGTAGACAGTAATTGTACTGCTAACTAAAAGTGTTAGTTTTTGTTTTTTTAGTATAATAATTACGAGAGTATGAGATCGAACCTTCGACCTCTAGAGAGAAAGGTAATTACCATTGAGATTAGCTTCACTTTAACATTAAAAAAAACTATTGCTTAATTAAACGTGTTAAGTTGAGTTTGTAAGTGTAGAAACCATAATATATAAGAGAAATATTATAATTTATTGCATCAAAAATAGTTTGGATGATTAAAGAAATTCTCACTCTAATTCATTAACAATTAATTACTTCCTTTTGGTTGAGTTAGATTCCTACCACAAACCTTATTGATCTAAAAATAAACAAACAGAAATAAAAATCTAACTAAATTTCACTCAAATCAAATTAAAACTTTTAAGATTATATCACACAAACCATAACTATTTGGTAAATTCAATATAAGTAATAGAAAAAAGAAAAACTTAAAGAAATCTAGTTCAAGTTATATTGATCAAATCTAACAAGCAAACGCAAAATCAGCTAAAGTAGGCGTCAATTTTACCATGTCACACCCCTTTTCGAGCTCACCTTTTGAATTTGAGAGAAGACGTGAGGACGACAGATACCACCCTTTAGAATTTCTTCTTCCTTTTTTTTCTAACTTTCTTCCTACAACATAAAATTAACATATACCTTTTTATTTCTCTAATTACTCACCTAAGTAGAGAAAATAGGATTCGAGTTGCACATACCATCTTACATATGGTAGAAAAAAGTTATCGTAGATTGGCTCGGACACTAAAAGATAAATATGAGCCAACTATAGAGATAAAATAGTAAGTTAGCCTTGTGCATATGGTCTGTTATTCAAAAATTGAAACATACGGGTCAAAAGAGTGAATATACATTTATTAAAATTTGATGCATTTATTTCGCCAGCATTGTTACTTCTTCTCATATTTAATAATTAATAATTATAGTGCCCAACAACCCTTGTCGTTTCCCAAATAACATCCATTTTCTATTTAAAGGATCGTACCCAAAATATCATAAAAAGTTAAAAATACCCGGTAATGTTTTCTATTTTTGTTTTTAAAAATTAACTTCTCCCTTCAAATTTCTTCATTTATTATCTATTTTTTTATTTTCGGTTTAAAAAACAAGCTAAATTTTAAAAATTAAAAAAAATAACTTTTAAAAAGTTGTTTTTGTTTTTGGAATCTAATTAAGAATTCAACCATTGCACCTATGAAAGAGGTAGATTTTTGTAAGAAATAGGAAGGAAATAGGCTTAATTTTCTAAACCCAAAAACAAAAACCGAAATATTACCAAATGAGGTTTAAATTTTTAATTTATTTTAAAATTTATAAAAATATTTAATATACATTATCAATAGGGTTGTTTTAAAATATAGTAAAATGAATCAAAACATTTAATATATAACAAAATGTCACAGTCTATCAGTATTTATCAATAAAATGATAGTGGTCTACTAGTGGTCACTGATATACTATGACATTTTGTTATATTTATAGATATTTTCAACAGATTTGTTATTTAAAACAACTGTTCTTATAAAATAGATACAAACAATGTTAACCTATTTAACCATATGTTTAAATATCATTTCGATTCATATATTTGGAAGTTTATTCAAATTTAGTTTTTGATGTTCACATGTCTAATTTTAATCTTTACACTTTTAATAAATCTTAAATTTAGTTTCTACCCGTCTATTGTTAATTGAAATTTTTTTTATCACTTAGCAATTTTATTATAAAAGTAGTGTTTTATTTTTTTTAAAAAAACCACCTGATAAAGAGTTTCTTTTTTCCTAAAAAATAATAGTACATTTTTCATAAAATATATGTATGTGAGGTGTATTTTCTAGAATCAGTAGATTCAGTAGTTTAAATTATCTTGATAGAATGATAGTTGAAGTATATTAGATTAAATAAATATGAGAGAATCATAATAATAATACAGGAAACTTAAAAATAATAATAAAGAAAAAATAGTATATTACACTTATAAAAACTCATTTTTTAAGTTATAAAATTAAAAAATAAACTAAATATTTTGCCCGTTTAAAAAGTTACGCTATGTAATTTTATGTCCTTATAAATGTTAGATGATATAAGATTAAATTTAATTGGTGACAAAAAATATCGTTAGAAAAGTGAGAGGGAGTGTTAGATATTAAATTTATCTAGTGTTTAGAGCCCATCACTTATTTGAACATTTCCAATATGAGACTATATTTTGCCAAAATCTTCTAGTACTTTTAATAAATATTAAATTTAGTTATTCATGTTTAGCTTTAATCAAAATCGTTTAAGGTTAAAATACCATTTTGTTTCTTCTACTTTAGATTTTATATTATTTTGGTCCTTGTAATTTCAATTGTCCATTTTGGTCTTTATACTTTTAATAAAATTTAAAATTAGTCTTCTGGCTTTCAAAAAATTCTAGATTTAGATCTTTAAATGTCATTTTTATATGTAAGTAATAATAATAATTTTCATGCAAGGAAAGACACATACATTTTCATATTTCATAAAGAAGATACTCATAGATACTTTTCTTTTCTTTTCTTTTTTTTTTTTTTTGGAAAAATTAACAAGAAACTAACTATAGGAATTAATTTTAAAATTTACTTAAAGTACAAGGAGATAAATTGGACAATTGAAAGTATAGGGATCAAAATATAACAAAACTCAAAAGAATAGAAACCAAAATGGTATTTTAACTTCTAAATAATTGTAAATAATTTTCATGCAACAAAAGATACTATAAGAACATATTGTCACAACAATAAAAGAAATATCAACAAAGATTATTTTTCTTTTATAGAAAAAAATCAACAATAAACTATTAATGTAGATTAATTTTAAGATTTATTAAAAATACGAGACTCAAAATTAAATATTTAAAACTATAGTCACCAAAATAAACAAGACCTACAAAGGATAGAAACCAACTAATAATTTAATGTAAATTGATATCATGTATTAGTAAATGAAAAGATGCTAAAAAAAAAAAAAGAAGTGAAAACAAATATATATTAATTGAGTAGGAAGAGATATTAGGTGGATGAAAGAACACGTTTCTTCTTGAGAGAAAGAGAGGGATTTTCAAAGCGTTTTATTTGTTTATTTGCGTTGGAAACCAATAAGGAATTTAGAAAATGGAGCTGTCTTCATGCAAAGGTCAAATGACAAACCTAAGGTTATTTGGTTGTAAATTTGCTGTTTTTCAGTTGTCATATACAAATGTTGCTTTACCCTTCATACTTTGAATTTCAACTCAAACCCACATTTAATATATGTTCTTGGGGTGATCTTTTGTACCCAAAACTAGCTAGTTGAGTTCATTGTATGTATATTGATCAACTCCCAATTTATTTGAAAAAATACGAAAATAGACATATATATATAGTGTCTACCAAATAACCTTACGATTTAAATCTCGAATAGGATGATGTTAATATTTTGTAAAATTGAGAAATAAGTTTACTTCTTCATTCTCATATATATATATATATATATATATAAGAGATCAAGAGTTTTACTAGTGCAAGCAACTGTTAGAGTTACGTAGTGTACTGATTGTAGTCTATTCATCGTCAATCATGGCTTTAATTACGATTTTTTAAAATTTCTCAAAATAGTTGTATGCATTTTGACTGCTTTGTAATGATGTTGCTAGGGTGTAGGATCTAGTGAGATAAATATATAGTTGAGGTTACTAGTCAATATGTTCTTCGTTGAATTTGATGATTATTTTGATGTCTATCCTATGGACACTTGACTCTTAAGGATCATTTATTTCATGGAAATTCAAGAGTTTTATGGAATGAACATCTGAATTACTATGTTTATTTTGTGGTAATGTAAGATATTCAAATATTTGAAGATGTCTGGCCTCTTACCAATTTTAGATACCCTTTTGAATTACGAGTTTCTAAGATTGACATGTCTAGGACACCTTCTAATGACAATTTGCCTTTCATTTTTCTTTATCTATTTTTTTTATCTATCAATTTTTCTTTTCACATTTATTTTGTTATTTTTATTTAAAAGTAAACTAATGTATATATGCACTAAAATACCATCTAATATGGTATTTGTTTGAAAAAACAAATTAAGTTAACATTGAATTAATATTTAATATTTAATATATATTTTAGAAAAACTTCAAACTAATATAAAAATTAATTTAAGGTACAAAATGACACCGATAGTTTTTATAAACTAAATTTATATTCAAATATAACATTAAATTAATAAAGACCAAAATGCTTGTGATGTAAATCTAAATTCTATTATATGCTAATAAATAAAATATTAGAAGATTGTAAGGGCATTATTCGTATAACACATCATCTTAAGACATTTCTATACACTAATCCTACAAAACAAATATATAATTAACTAAATATTCCAAGACATTAATGGACGAAAAGTTGTCGAGGCCTTCTATCAATCAAATATCATTTATAATCTCCGATCAAGAACTTCAATTAACTAGTAATCTTAATAGAAAGATCGGCTCGAACCATATGGAGCCTAAGATAAAATCTTTTTAAGCTAAATTAATCTTTGAAAATCAGTAAAAATGGGAGGTTTTGAGTTTGAGTTGATAGAAAAACTAAATTGCTGGAAATTAAAGTCCAGGAAAGCAAAATAGATGGAGAGAGAGAAAGCGATACACGAGATTACTTTGTTCGATAAAGAGATCGATGGGCTATCTGTAGACTAATTCATCGATTATCTTGCAAAGTTCATGGGTTAACTTATTATCAAGGCTAATTGACTATCTAGAAACGCCAGGTAGACCCCCTTTAGAAAATCAATGTGGATGTCGATTCTTAAATTAACCAAGTAATGTCACACAAGCTTATTTACTTAGTTTATTGCATTAAGCTCTGGGGTTAATTAGAATATTAGATTAAATTGGCCAAATCTAACATAACATATTTCCATTCATTAGGTTTCGTTAACTTTCGTTACTGGCTGCCCTAAAAACGCTGGCAGTCGAACCATAACTATAACTAAAACCTATTTGCTACTCAAATTAAGTATGCTTTTGTTAAGAACCTCTGACATACACACATAACCTATGCTTAATACGACTAATCTGTCACCTTAATCGAATGTAAATTGTATATAAATAAAAGCAAGGAAAAGAATCCAAGCAACAATAAAAAAAATCCCAAGATCATACATAAAAATCTCATTAAAATATAGAAAAATGCCCTACAAACCTCAAAATCGACGTTTGAGCCTTTAATCGTTCATCAAAACATGAATCTCTATGCCATAATGTTGATTATAATGAAAAATCTCAAAAAATCTCATGGTTTTGGCCAAGAACGAGCCTAGAGCTCTGAAAATTGCCTCTTAAAACGCTTTCCCCTGACCTAAAATTGAAAGAATATATTTATAAAATTTTCACGGTGACGTAGTGTTCTAGGCTTCGAAGGCTCTCTCCAGCGCTGCAGTGCTCTATCGTCTAAAGCGAGCGCCTGCTGAATCCGTTAAACTTTGGAGGGCATGAATTGCTAGAGATCCTATAAATATAAACATATAAACACATTACACTTCATAAACGAGCGAGATTTGAGACACTAAGATAACACATTTTAGGTTCAATCAGACATTCATAGAAATTATCCCATTAAACCAGACATAGTTGTTAGGGTTGATGCCCTAAATCTCGTAGGGTCCTATAGTTTGTAAACATTGTTGAACAAACTTATAGTGTTTTAATAAAATATATGATATTTTATTCATTGTCTATAAAATATATGATATTCTAGTTGCATTAACCACATACCAATAAACTAATATCCAAGGTTATCTTTGCAACTTAAACATGTATGTAGAGACATTCGGGTGGATCATGTTTAAATGATAATCTAAATGATATGTAGTAGATGAATAAGGATGGGTACCTTATTCTGGTGACACTACAAGTATGACCCACTTTGTAGGTGTTACAATTGTTGTAGAGTGCTACAAATGATATGATCCTGATCATTTATATATAGAGATGTGAGCAGGGATATTTTATACAAAGGAGTTTGTATAAGACTGGACTACGAAATGTTTAATCTCATTATATAACACCGTTCATAATAGAGACTTACATTTCACCAGGAAGACCATAGGTAACATGACCTAAATCCTAAGTGAGTTGTGAACTTCTGTCTATGAGGATGGTCCTTTGATTTGTATGTGTGAGAATGGCCAGATCGTCGACTCAAGAAGCCTACCATTTTGGGAATTCGTCTGATTAGGGAGCTGGGAACACATCTACACAAGATGGAATTCACTCCTTCCCCGAGGCAGGAGTAAGTAGATAAATTGCTCCCTTAAGGACTGATTTCGGGTCTTGAATAATGTGGCGCCACACTATCTCCTGGCCCAAGAGGGGTTTAGTCATAGTTGGACTATGATCTATTGTTCATCAGAAGGATCAGTGGTACTTAAGAAGTTAGATGTAACTACAGGGGCAAAACGATAATTTGGCCTAACTATACTTACGAGAAATTTGTGAAGGGTCATTGTACTGTTGATTGGTTATATCCAATAGACACAGAAACATATCTATAGTGTGAAGAGTACAACTGTTGGTCTTTAGTGGAGTGTCCGACAGTTAACGGATGGTGAATAATGTAATTAAAGAGTTTAATTAATTATTCATGTACCGTTGGAACTTCACGCTACAGATCCATGAGGTCCCCTTGGTAACTCAATAGGATTTAGTTGAGAATCAGTTTTTGGATTAATTTGAATTGTTCAAATTAATAGAGGAATTTAATTATATATGACATAATTAAGTTGTTTCAATTATATGTGATATAATTGTCATAATGTATTTGATACATTATAGCTTAATGGGAGGAAATAATTATAAATATAGTTTCTATGAATGGGATTCATAGTTGTTAAATTTAATATAAATAAGATTTATATTATATGCCATATAAAAGAGAAAAGAAACTATAGTCTATATTGTATGTGATACAATATTAAAACTATAGGCTATATGTTATATTTGATATAACATATAATTTAATATATATATATAATATGATAAGTTATCATATTTATATTTATATTATTATTATTTTAATAATAAGCAAGGGAGTTACAACTCCCTTCCCATCCTTTTCTTTCCACGCACGTTAGTGGGTGGTGGTTATTTTTGGCAAGTATGAAAGAAAAAAAGTCTTCTTCTTGTAAGTTATTGGTTAATCAAGATTGAAAAAGAAAAAAAAGCTATAGAAGAGTTTTGTGTGTTTGAGTCTTTGAGAGAGTTTTCAATCCTTCCTCCTCTACATTAAGTTTTTCCCACATAATCAAAATAGTTAGAGTTCACCACTCTTGAGTTCTCATCCTGAGAATACCAAGGTAACTATTGAATGGAAAATTTTGGCGAATCACGAGTCACCACATCATCAATAAAAGCCTGAGCCTATTAAAAAAATTATAAGTTGGATTAGGTCGAGTAATTAAAGTCGCTCGGGCCCAACCCAATTCAAACCCATGGTGAAATTTTGGGCTAAATTAAAGATTAAGCTCAAGCCTAGTATTTCGATTCAACAACAAATGAGCCCAAGCCCAACTTTAGCCTAAACTCAATTTTGGCTCAGTAAAGTAATCAGGCCCAAGCCCATGTAAGGCCTATGAGAAACCTCTATACATAGAGACATTATCTCTTCATTTGGGAGGAGATAGAGAAGGAATTGAAGGCAAAATCTCTCTGTAGATCTGAAGTTTGAAGCTCCAAGGATCGGAAGAACATAACTCCTCCAAGGCTTTGAAAATCAGAAGATATTAAAGCACTGAAGATCATAAAAATATCAAAGCTAAAGCTCTGAAGATCATAAGAATATCAAAGCTCTAAAGATCATAAGACATATCAAAGTTCTCAAGACCGAAGTCCTTTGAAGATACAAGCATTCTGACCACGCTTGAAGACTGAAGTCCTTTGGAGATACAAGCATTCTGAAGATTGAAGTCCTTTGTGATGGAAAAATAGGATTGCGCAGCGGAAAAGAGAATCGATTTTACTCTAATTGCACAAATAAACCGTGCAACCCTAAATAAATTAATTAGGGTTATTTTGAAATATTACCTTTGAAGCTCCCGAAACTCGTCTATCTCCGCTCGAACACGAACCAGACAACCACTAGAGCTGACCTACTATTCTCTGGACTCAGAACTGAGTTGTGGGACCCGATGGATGAAGAACCCGAGAGAGAGAAAGAAAGAGATGGAAATAGAAGAAGGGATTTTGGGTTGGGTTTGAGCTTTTTTTTAACCCAATTTTAGAAAACTATTTTGGCAAAAATTCCAAAAGTTTTTATCCAAAATCATAAGCCCATATTTATAGAAAAGGGCCATGCAAAATTGCATGAAATAACTTCATAAAATCCCAACACCTAGAATCCATTATCTAAGTGAGCTTAATGTCTCCACTATAAGCCAACACCTAGCCCACTATTTTGTTAGTGAAATTATCTAATAAAAGTTTGGATTTTTCCACTAACTTTAGTCAGAGGGCAAATTAGTTATTTTGTCAAAGTCAAACTTTGACCAAAAAGTCAACATTTTGACTTTTTATGATTTTTTTCATGTTGACTAATTTTGACCTCCCGAGCTTGAATCTGCATTCATTTTCTCGAAATTCAAATCACATTTTAAAATAAGATTGGTCGAAGTTTGACTTTTCAAAGTCAAAAGTCAACTCTTTGACTTTTTCCATCTTTGACCATTTGCATTATTTCCGAGCTTCCGAATATGAACGTATTCATATTCTTGATATTTAAATCACATTTAAATGTTAAAGCTGTATCTCTAAACTAAAAAAATCGATCACTATATCACATATACTTGTCAGTTTCTCTCTCTTCACCTAATTCGAACAATTCGAATTATTCTACTTCACCTAATTCGAACAATTCGAATTATTCTATCATACTATTCTAAATTTATTCCATATGAGCTAGTATGAGAACCTAATGGACCTATAGATCATGGCCTCCAACAATCCGAGATTGGTTGGCTAAACTCTTTAGACGGAGCTAATCAACATTCCTTAACTGACAAGTCATTCCACTATAGTCTCGTAGTTGCACTCCCCCCACTATAAATATATTTGTGTCCATATGATATAACCATGATTAGTAAGCTAATCCTTTATAGGTTGTTCGTAATCTCGGCTGGGTCATAAAAATCGTTTTACCCTCAAGACTACATCTTGTTCCTTAAGTTCCACTGATCCTCTCATGAACAATTGGTTTAAGGTCCAACTTTAAACCGAACCCCTCTCGGGCCAATGAGAGGGTGGAGCCCTTGTTCAAGACCTGGATTCAGTACTAAAGGGAACAACCTATTTACTATCCCTATAACAGGTAGGAGTGAATTTCATCTTACACCCTATGTTCCCAGCTATCCACCTGATCTTACCCCTGAAATGGGAGACTTATTAGGCCAGCGATAATGAGCTGCCCTCACCTATGCAGATCTAATGATAATTTCGAGTGAATAGGAGCTCATAGTTAGCTCAGGATTAAGATTAAGTTACCTAGGTCATCAAATAACGAAATAGTCAGTTTTATACATAAAACGACATTTAGAATGTAAAAAGTGACTATTTCATGGTTTAGTCTTATGTAAACTCTTTACATAGGATGCCCCCACTTTCATGTCTCCACATGAACAATTTAGGATCACATCGTTTGTACTAACTACAAAATGGGTCGCATCCATATTGTCCCCAGAATAAGGCGCCCAACCATATTCATATAGTATAGACCATTTTGGCTATATATTTGAACTTGATCCACCTTTATGTCACAACATAAAGTTTAAACTATATTAAATAGCCTCAGGACCTTAGTTTATTGGATTCAAGATTACATAATTTAAATTTACTAAAGATTTTCAATAACAGCTTTATTGAACAAGAATATGATATTACAAACTACGAGTTTTAGGACATAAAATCCAACCCTTTGGAGATACAAGCATTCTTCTAAGACGTCAACTCCAAGATCATCACGCGTTTTGCTTCCTCAAATCAAGTGTACGCACTCGACTAAGAGAGAATCAGAGAATCAAGTACTAGAGATCGAACCACATCACATCAAATTAACCTTAACATCAACACCAACTCAAGTTCAATTCCACGAATCAAGTTTCTCCAGAAGCCTTGTGCGAACACTAATCCTCCAAAAAGATCAACAAGCCTAAAGGCTGATCATCCAAAAAGATCAACGAGCCCAAAGATCGATCATCTAAGAAGGTCAACAAGCCCAAAGTTCGATCATCCAAGAAGATCAACAAGCCCAAAGGCCGATCATCCAAGAAGATCAACAAGCCCAAACGCCCATCGTCCAAGAAGATCAACGCCCAAAGGCCTCCGATCGTCCAAAAAGATCATTGATAACGGACAGAAATGCACATTATCATAGTGATAAGTTCTTAAACAATATTGGCTTGCATTGATAAAATATGTTAGATTACGTCCAAAAAGCATCAAATTCAGAATACTTTGGTCGCATGCGTTCATTGCATAGAAACAGTTGTTTTTTGTGTTTTTATGCAGAATATGCATTGACACAAGGAAGAAATTGCGATCATAGGAAATCATTGGTCGAGTGCAGCATTACAGAAAGACTTTGCAGTGATTGTGTTCGCAAACATTTGCTCAAGAAGGATTTCCGTAGCTTGGTGGGCACAACTTAGTGGGCACATCTGGGTGAAAAGCATAATTAATCGCAACGGGATAGAAAACTGATGACGGTCAAATCTGAATTAAACTGACAGCCACTAACGATAACAAGTACATTCAGCTTTTTGATGACAAATATCTGGTGTATCAATCAAGGAATTAAAGTCATCTCATATGAGCAATCATAAGAGAGAAGCCACCTTCACCCTGAAGCTCTATAAATACCAAAGGCATCCTTCAGAAAATGGGTTAACCAGTTAGAAAATTCATCAGTTAGCTTAGTACGTCTTTGTCCATAGTTTTTCCTTTTTATTTTAAGGCGGAGCAAGAGAAGAGAAAAGACGTCGGAGATCGCTCAGGGAAACTCGAGAGAGAACCTTGAGGCGAAGAAGCAGAGAGCAGGCAGACTCTCGTGAGAGCGAGATTATCTTTTGAACACGAGTAGAAAAATAGTGTAAAAGCCTAGGCAGCAAGAGATTGCTACCAGGCTCTTTATTCTATCCTTACATTATTATTTTGTACTTCATCTTTATATTTATACAATGGAAGTTCTTATTCTACATTTGTTCATTCTCTTAACACGCATGAGTAGCTAAACTAGTCGAATGGGTTGAGAAGAACTAAGCTAACATGACCTAAGAAGTTCATTGCTTGCGATTGTCTTGTTTTATGTTGTGCCCAACACCCCTTTAGAGCTACTCGAGAGAGAGTCTAAAGAAAAATCCTAATGACTAGAGAGAGCTAGGTTAGAATCTAGACTTGAGAGAGCAAGATTAGAATCGCATAAACAAGAGATGAGGACTTAGAGATAAGCTCTGTTTGTCAACCTGCATCGCATGTATTCTAGAGATAGGAATGATATTATGTGGTCGCCTTATTTGTGTGTATGTCATTTTGTCATCGCATAAATAAGAATAGAGGCTTATGTGTAGGTCCTATAGACTTATCGCATATATCGCATGCATTCTACCCTTAGAAGCCGTGACATTCGCACCGAGAGGTGGTTTACTGTTGTATGCATGTTGCATGATCACATAGCATGAACGCATGCGAGGAAGTGTTAGCCAAAACTTTTCTCAACCCGTTCACCGCATACTCATCGCATCCTTCGTGTATTCAACTTTTTTCAAACTCCGCTGCATTTGTTTATTTTTCATTACCGCAAACAACAACCTTAACAACTATTTATTTATTTGGTTACCGCAGAGTTTTCCTAAAAATTACCATCGCAACCTATTTTCCAAAGTCCCTGAGTTCGACCCTGGATTTACCAAGAAACTCAATGGTGTTTACACTTCGATTCCGCTAAAACAACTTGAGTGCTCAACGCAATTTCACCATCGCATTTCATGCACATTTCCACATCATAAAATAACACATCAATCATCAAGCCCAAAGGCTGATCGTCCAAGAAGATCAACAAGCCCAAAGGTCGATCGTCCAAGAAGATTATCAAGCCCAAAGGTCGATTGTCCAAGAAGATAAACAAGCCCAAAAGCCGATCGTTTAAGAAGATCAACCAGCTTAAAGACTATAGTTTATTTTGAAAGCATCAAAATATTATGTATTAGAGATTGTATTCACTTTCTACAAAATTAAGACAAATACAAAGTTCAAGTTTCACGAAATAAATTTCTTCGCTTCGTCTCCCATGGCTGATGCGGCTCGCTTCGTCTCCCATGGCTGATGCGGCTCGCTTCGTCTCCCATGGCTGATGCGGCTCGCTTCGTCTCCCATGGCTGATGCGGCTCGCTTCGTCTCCCATGGCTGATGCGGCTCGCTTCGTCTCCCATGGCTGATGCGGCTTGCTTCGTCTCCCATGGCTGATGCGGCTCGCTTCGTCTCCCATGACTGATGGGGCTCGCTTCGTCTCCCATGACTGATGGGGCTCGCTTCGTCTCCCATGGCTGATGGGGCTCGCTTCGTCTCCCATGGCTGATGGGGCTCGCTTCGTCTCCCATGGCTGATGCGGCTCGCTTCGTCTCCCATGGCTGATGCGGCTCGCTTCGTCTCCCATGGCTGATGCGGCTCGCTTCGTCTCCAAAATGGTGGCGCGACTTCGCTTCATCTCCAAAATTCAAGTGCGACTTCGCTCATGTTCGATGCACTCCACCTCTAAAGTCTGGTATAGTTGGTTTTGATTCATCCTCACATTAGCTCATCTGCAAGCTTTGTTCGATGTTGCCACCTCACTTACTTCACCACCACCCTAATAGTTTAACTCCTAAAAAAAAAAAAAAAAAAAAAAAAAAAAAAAAGTGAGGGCAAGTTGTTAAAAAAATGGTGAATTAAAAAAAATGAAACATAAAAAAGGGGAGGGAAAAATTGAAAAAAAATAAAAAGTTAAATTCAATTAATTGTCTAAATTTGACTTGTTTCTAAAAGAGAAGAAACAAAAGATGGGAACAAAACGTAAAAGAAATGGTGTAAAAAAAGAAAAAAAGAAACAAAACAAAAAAAAAAAGAACAGGAAAAATAAAAAAAAATATGTTGAAAAAAAAAGAAAAGAGAAGAAGAAAAAAAATTATTAAAAAAAAAGGTAATATGAACAAAACAAAAAAAAAAGAAAGAAAGAAAAAAAGTGTAAAAGGAAAATTTCGAATAAGAAAAGAAATGAAATTTAGAAGGAAAAAAACTAAAAAAAATGCAAAAAAAATTGGTCAAAAGATAAAACCAAACTTTTAATAATTTTTTTTTTTTAAAAAAAAAAAAACCTAAATTTTTCTTCTTCTTCTACACATCTGCTGCCCCCTAAAATTTCTCTCACTTTCCACTAAATCTCTCTCTACTATGTCACTCCCTCTCAAGCTCATGTCAGCAGATCCTATCCTTTTCTCAAATGAATCCACATGAATCCACACCTTCACCATCCACGTAGGTGGCTTCCATCTCCACGGTGTTAAACTACAGTGACGTTGCAAACAATGGTGGTCAAAGAATTTTTAGGAAAAAGATGTTGAAAGCAAAGGAAAACAAGGAAGAAGAAAGAAAGATTAAGAAAAGAAAAAGATTTTTCATAAAAGGACGAAATTAAAAAGGAAAAAAAAAAAAGAAGACTTTGTTCTCTTCCTCTCTCACACATCATCTAAGCATCATGAGAAACTGGCGGTAAAACAAATCGTCAGTCAATGACCACACATCAAGTGCAACGTAATGGGGTCCCGAAGGAGATGATCAATCACAAAAACCTTAAAAAAAAGGTGGAAAAAAAAAAGAAAGGTTGAAAGCATGGTGAAGAAAAAAAAAAGAAGAGGTAATATTGAAAAAGAAATGAGGAAGTGGAAAAAAAGTTCTAAAATGTTAGGAAAAAATTCTAAAAGAAAGTAGATTTAAAGAAGAAAAAAGAAGTAGACTCTAATGGAAGGTTATGAAATTCTCAAACACTTCTTCCCTATTTATATAAGAAAAGAGAATCGGATCACAACCACCAAAGATCTCAAATTTAAATAAAAAAAAAAAAAAAAAAAAAAAAAACTCATTTTTCTCAACCACTTCGAAATTTTGGGAATGATTGGAAGTTGTGATTCCATCCTAAGTTAAATGCTTGCCAAAATTCAATGATTTATTTGGTTAGATTTCTTTTTGAAGACTTCATTTTAGCTCACTTCATATTTTGGTAGGTCAAAAATCCATTCCATATTATTAAAATTTGAGTAAAGATCAAATTAAATTAAAGACCGAAATTGGAGTTGAAATCTTCTCTCAAAGTGTGCTATACTACTTTTTGTAAAAGTGGGTAGTTAGATTCTAATCTAAACCATATTTTTGGAGTGAGTTCAAATTATATTCAAAATTTGATACACTCCAAACTTGATGCTGATGCCAAATCAAAATTTGAATAAAATTAAAATCATATTCCAAATACAAGCCAAGATTTGGGCCAACCAAAATTTACCCCACTATCAAAATTTTGATATAATTTAAATATTGTCCCAAATCAAAATATGACGTACTCCAAGTTTTACCAAATCAAAGTTGAAGGAAAGAGAAAGACGAAATCAAAATTCTACTTCAAATTTGCGTCAAGAATTGAGTATATTCAAAATCTAAAAAAAAATGGTAGAATTTGGGATAATACTTAAAATGCAATTTGAAATTAAAGTGGAGCATAAATTCTACTTTAGTTCACATTAAAGTTTAATTGGGAGTCAGAAAGTCAATGACTAAAATTCGTCTTTTATTTACTTGGCGAAAGTGTGTCAAACAAACAAAATTTCAAATCAAAATTTTGAACTAAATTCTCATATTTTGATCATGATGATGCATTGAATTAAAAGAGTCAAAATCATACTTTGATTCCAAATTATTTTTCGAGTTCACACACCATATAGACGTGCATAAATCTCGAAAAGGAACATTTGTTGAATGAGAAATTTCAGCAAATCACGAGTCGCCACATCATCAATGAAATTCCGAGCCTATTAGAAAAATTATAAGTTGGATTAGGCTGAGTAATTAAAGTTGCTTGGGCACAACCCAATTCAAACCCATGGTGAAATTTTGGGCTAAATTAAAGATTAAGCTCAAGCCTAGTATTTCGTCCCAACAACAAATAAGCCCAAGCTCAACTTTAGCCCAAACCCAATTTTGGCCTAGTAAAATAATTAGACCCAAGCCCATGTAAGGCCTATGAGAAACCTCTATAAATAGAGACATTATCTCTTTATTTGGGAAGAGGTAGAGGAGGAATTGAAGGCAAAATCTCTCTGAAGATCTGAAGTTTAAAGCTCCAAGGATCAGAAGAACATAACTCCTCCAAGGCTTTGAAAATCAGAAGATATTAAAGCTCTGAAGATCATAAGAATATCAAAGCTAAAGCTCTGAAGATCATAAGAATGTCAAAGCTCTGAAGATCATAAGACACTAAAGCTCTGAAAATCATAAGACATATCAAAGTTCTGAAGACCGAAGTCCTTTGAAGATACAAGCATTCTGACCACGCTTGAAGACTGAAGTCCTTTGGAGATACAAACATTCTGAAGACTGAAGTCCTTTGGAGATACAAGCATTCTTCCAAGACGTCAACTCCAAGATTATCACGCGCTTTGCTTCCTCAAATCAAGCGTACACATTCAACTGAGAGAGAATCGAAGGATCAAGTACTAGAGATCGAATCACATCACATCAAATTAACCTCAACATCAACACCAAATCAAGTTCAACTCCACGAAACAAGTTTCTCCGGAAGCCTCGTGCGAACACTAATCCTCCAAGAAGACCAATAACCCCGAAGGCCGATCATCCAAGAAGATCAACGAGCCCAAAGGCAGATCATCCAAGAAGGTTAACAAGCCCAAAGGCCGATCATCCAAGAAGATCAACAAGCCCAAAGGTCGAACATCCAAGAAGATCAACAAGCTCAAACACCGATCGTCCAAGAAGATCAACGCCCAAAGGCCTCCGATCATCCAAAAAGATCAACAAGCCCAAAGGTCGATCGTCCAAGAAGATCATTAAGCCAAAAGGTCGATCGTCCAAGAAGATTAACAATCCCAAAGGTCGATCGTCCAAGAAGATCATCAAGCCCAAAGGTCAATCGTCCAAGAAGATCAACAAGCCCAAAGGCCGATCGTTTAAGAAGATTAACCAGCTTAAAGACTATAGTTTATTTTGAAAGCATCAAAATATTATGTATTAGAGATTGTATTCACTTTCCACAAAATCAATACAAATACAAAGTTCAAGTTCTACGAAATAAATTTCTATTGAAATCTCGTGCGAACAGTAACATTCGTGGTAGTGTTTAGTTTTGTTCGAGGTTAATCTTGAAGAAGGTTTTCAAGGAGTTTGTGATTTGTTCGAGGGAAAACATGAAGAAAGGTTTTCAAAGGTGAGGTTTCTTGAAACCCTTTAATTCTTTTTAAAGCATGTTGTAATTTAGAATTGAATGCATATCTTATTACTTGTTTACTGTAAACTTTGTATTCAATGAAAATGGAATTTGGTCGATCCGCTTCTGTTCAAGGTTCTCTCCCCGTTAGAGTTCCTTCAATAGTAATCTAAAATGTTAGTTATCTATGTTTATGAATAGCTATGATTCTTGACATTAGTTTCCATTTATCTAGATTTCTAAAAAATAAACATCCCCTCAAACTTCACTTTGTTTGGCTATAATCCTTACTTTTGGTTTAATTATAACCACCAATTTCGTCAAGGTAATTAAACATTCACCTAGTCATAGTTAAGATCTTACCCACCTTTAATAGTCTCTAATAGTACAAAAAATGTGCTATCTCGTTTCATTTAATTCAAGGTCATAACTTAGTTTTATGTGTTTATTTAAGTATTGAGCATCTAGAAGGTATAATCAACCGTTACGGGTCGTTCGTGATTAATTTGAAGCAATTAGGAGCTAAAAAGAGCAACTAGACTTCAAAGGAACAAAAATAACCAAAATGCCCTCGGGAATACAACATGGCAGCATAGCGGTGCCATGCTTTTTTCCAAGAGGAAAACTTTGGAAAAATGTAGGTAGTGATGTGGCGCTACATATTTTGGTGGACACACAGTAAGCATTAGACGTGCACGCAGGCACGCAACGCTACACTTCGACAAGGCATCCCTTGAGGACTATGGTGTCACGACATTGCACAGTTTTTTATAAATATGTTCTCTTCATTTTAGGGTGGAGAAGGGGGAGAGGAGAGTTAGGCCAATTTTAGAGCTAGAAGCTCGATTTTGGCCATTCTTGGCCAAAACTCATGAGATTTCTTTAGATTTTGACTTGTATTTGTATATTTTAGCATAAGGATTCAAGTTTCGAGGAATGATTGAAGGTCCAATATTGATTTTAAGGCTTGTTGGATGTTTTTCTATGGTTTAAAGATATTTTGATGTATGTTCTTGTGTTTTGTTGAATCTTTCTTGTTTTGTATTCTTTACTTTAATCCATATGCAATTTATATTCAATTAATGTGACAAATCAGTCATCTTAAGCATAGGTTGTGTATCTATAATATGCATGTTAGAGGTGTCTGCAATTGTAACGATAACATGCTTAATTGAGTAGTAGTAGGTTTTAGTTATAGCTTGGGTTTGATTGCTAGGATTCTTGGAACACTCAGTAGCAAAAGATAACAAAACCTAAAGAATATAAAAGTTTTAGCTTAGATAATTTAATTTAACATACTAATCAATCCAAGAGCTTAATGTAGTTAACTAAGTAGATAGGTTGGTGTGACAATACTTATTTAATTTAGGAATCGAGATCTACGTTGATTTTCTTATGGAGTTTGTCCGGATTTTCGTACATTCGATTAGGTTTGATCTTCAGCTAACCCATGAATATTTTCATGATATATCAATGAATTAATCCATAGATAGCTCAATGGTCTCTTAATATGCCAAGGTAATATCGTGTTCACTGTCTCGCTTTCTCAATCTATCCTACTTTTCACACTTTAAATTCCTACATTTAGTTTCTCTGTCAAATCAAACCAAACCAAAACTCCTCGTTTTTACTACTATTCATAAACCAATTTAGCTTAGAGAGATTCTATCTTTGATTCCTTGTGGTTCGACCCCATTCTTGCTACTGATACTACCACTTAGATGATTGGTGAAATATAAATTTTATTTGATTGACACAAAGAGGTTTACAAACTCCCTTTCTTTCGTCCTTCAACTTCTCTATCTAGTTGATCATGATACACTATCGAATAGAAATAACAAAGTTTTCCACGAGGTCAGGTCTCCGAACCAATCATGTCGAGAAATCTTCAATTTGATCGGGTACAAAAGTCAAATCGAGAATTTTGTTGCGGATTTTGGTTGGAGACAGGATGGGGATCTCGACCCATCCTCAAACTCTGAATCCGTCGTGGATATTTGGTTTCTTGTGTTTTATTATATAATAATAATATATATATGTAATTAATACTTGGATTCTAGCAAGCTTTCTACTAACAAACTTCCTAGCTAGTCGTCAATTCTAGTTGTTGGATTACCATCAAATTGGACTCTAGCATAACACTTGTGTGACCAAGTAGAATTGATCACTTATATTTGAAAATAAAAGACAAATTAAAATATTCAAATTATAAAATTTTGAATTACCGTTTTAGTACATATGATTCCAAGTTTATTTGAAATTTAAATTTTTCATTATATATCTTATGAATTAATCTCTGGAAAAAGTCTCAAGATCAAACAAAAACAAATTATGTTGGTTCTTATTAAATCGCCGCATATGCGACTGTAAAATTCAACTTTGTCTAGCTAATAGTATGGGATGTCTTCCAAAAAAACAAAAAAAAAACAAAAAACAAAAAAGGGCAAAATCAGTATACTTGGTGTCTATATACATGAGGGTGGGAGATAACCATCTCCAGACTTTTTTGGGTGTGTGATAACACCGAAAATGTACTATCTTGCTCTGATTTGATGTCGTTCCAAGATTTTATATATTTATTGAATGATTTTACAAGTATCGAGCATCTAAGAGGTAGAGTAGAGCGTTGGAATCAAAATGGTGCTAAAACGGACAAAAAATGAGCTTAAATGCATCAACCGAGAAACAATGAGTCAAAATGACCAAAATGCCCTTGGTGTCATAATGCAGCAGTGCCCTTCGACGCCGCACTCAACGTGTTTTCTAGAAGCTACTATTTTGAAAATCCAAGGAGCGTCATGGCATTGCCCTATGACACCGCGACATTATGATGTTTGACGCGCGAGCACTGCAATGCCACCTAAGTGTTGTGGCATGTCACAAAGACTCTAAGCATCAGTGTCGCAGTGTTGTACCCTAGCATCATGACTATCCAGCTTTTATAAATATAATTTTTTGTTTTTAGGTGAAACAAAATCTGACTGCCACACGATTTTCTGTGCACTTTTCCTCTTCTATTCTCATTTTAGGTCTGTGGTAATGCTTGAGATCATTTGCCCTTTGATTACAAACATGATTATGGGCCAAGGTAAATAATTCTAGTTTGGATTTGATAGTTTTCCCTTTTTTAGATTAATTGTGAGACTTGATCTTCATTGTAAATTGTTTACACACTCTTGTTTATGGGATTTTACTCTGAAAATACTTATTATGAATGACATTTCTTGTTACTAATTGACAACCAATGTTTGATTGTGGAATTCCATACTTTAGATTTATTTTTTATTAAGGTAATAAATCACAGGGAAGCAAAGAGTTAGATTAACTTCCTTGTTGTGAAGTTAACCACCAATAAGTATTGTTTTAATTAACATTGATATAAAATCGTATTGAATGAGTTAAGGCGTTTGTAAATTAATACATTAAAATCCTAGCATAATCTCTCAAATATAATGCAATTAGTTCAAATGTTTAGAATGGATTCTTCTACTCATATTGGCTAATTAGGTAATTAGGACGGTTGATTCAAGTTTCTAATCAATTTGGTTAAGCTTAGGCAAGAAGTTCGATTTAGAGTTCAATGTTCAACTAAATAAATTGGGGAGATGTCAAATTAAACCCGAGCTAGACCTTTTAAATCGTAATTTTACAAATCTCTCTTACTCTCATTTATTTTCATGCAAATTTATTTTTCATTGCAAAAATTTCAATCGACAAACCTCCTTGATTACCTCGAGATCGTAGGCGTTCTAACTGAGAAACAAGAAGGTTCTTTGTAGATTCGACCCGTACTTCCGCTGCTGCAAAATTAAGAAATGAACGAAACTTTATTTAATCTAATCAAAAGGATTCAACACACTTTTGATATGACTAAGTGTATTTATAATCCCAATAGCATGAAGCCCAGTTGTGAGAGCTTTCCTACAAAAGGATAAAAGTTTGTGTCGCTTATATTCATGTGGTATACATTTACCCTTGTGGGAAGGAATCCACTCCAAGCATGCCACAAAAAATGTGTATGAAGGAACGATTAGATTTCTCAACTGGGGGTATTTGTGAGTTGGGTTAGTTTGGGTTGAAAAACTTTTCAGATCCAATCCAATTTGTTGGATTGTAAATTTTTTCAACCCAAATAACCCTTATTAAAAAATGAACCAACCCAATCCAACCATGAAATATTTGGGTTGGGTTGGTTCGGGTTAATCAGGTCATTTGTTTAAAATTTTGTTCTAAAAAGAAGTACAACGTAAATATGTAAAAATCTTATTTAATTAATTTCATATATTGAATTAAGATTTTTCAACTCAATTTCAATTTATATAGTGAAAATTTTCTTTCTAAAATGCAAAGAAACTACTTAGTTGTTGAAAAATAAATTATTAAAAAAAATATTGGAATTAAATAAAATTAAAATCAATATATGTACAAAAAAATTGTGTTATATGTAATAAAAAATATATTTTAAAGTTAATAATAAATTCGAGTTGGTTTGGGTTATATTAGATGAACCTATGAACCAACCCAACTCATAAAATTTTCATTTATTTAAACTCAATTCAACCCAAATGAGTTGATAACTCAACCTAAACCGCACAGGTTGGATTGGGTTGATCGATTTTTTCGGGTCATCGAGTTTTTTGAATACCCCTAGTCTTCACATTTCTTAGATCAGATATTCTAATGATGATGAGGCCTAATAGCCCTTATCTTGAGCAAAAACTTGTATCTACTTTTTTTTTTTCTTTGATTATGAATATACCCTTTTTCAACCATAGTGCCAACTTTGCACCTTCCTTTTGAACTGCTAGATCCCTTCTCTTGAGAATCCCTCACCAAACATAAGATGGATGATGGACAAGTTTCAAATCCAAAACTTATTTGATCATCTAAAGCTTATAATAAACTTTCTTTGATAAGTAAAACATTGTCGATTCTTATTATTCATGTGCTATTTCATGGCACTACCTGTGTCATGTACTATTTTAGGGTGCTATTTATGTCTTGTGTCTGAAAGGTTAATCGTGTCATGTGTCATTTCAGGTGCTAATGGTGTCATGTGTCTGGAAGGCTAATGACTATTTTCAATGCTACCAAACTCAAACTTTATGAATCAAAAGTGTAAATTTTTCATAATAAGAGTCATGAAGAAATATATCCATAATCTTTAAATGAAAACACTGTTTTTAATATGCATTAAAATTACAATGTCTAATTTAAACATTTGAACGTATAGGGTCAAAATAATTTGTTTTAACTCCATTTTGAATCAATAATTTATCCAATTAGGAAACAAATTTATTTTACTCTAATTAACTATTCGAAAGTAAATAAAGTTAAGTGTTGATTAAAGAAAAAAAGAATACACCTCGTGCTTCGTAATTTACTTTCTTCAAAATTCGGTCGCTCTTATTACAAAGCAAACCGTATTTAACCATATTAATAATTTCCAACACTATTTATTGAATATTTAGCAATGATTGAAAGTCAACACCGTTGTTTGCTTTCCAAGACAACCCATTGGGCAGTTGGTTTTCAAATTCTCATTTTCTTTTTCTTTAATATTTTTTATTTTTCTATTTTCTTTTCTTTTTTTTTCTTTTAAATTTTATTTAATATTATGTAACGTGTTTGAATTCAGTCAATCATTGCATTTAATTCCCACTCGGCTTTGGTCGGTTTCACATATTGCCTCTTTTGTTTCTAAAACAATTAATCTCTTCATTTTTCATTTTAAAAAACCAAAATCTCACTTTCTTGGAAATACCGCATTCTTTCTTTTTTCTAAAAAAATTAATTTCTCATTGATGATATGTTAAAAAATAAACCAACATATCACTTTAACTTGAGCTTAAACTCTTAAACTCTTATGTTGTTTTGAGGAACGTTGGAAAACGTAAGTAATCGAAAATGGTATAGATAAATTTGTAAAGTGTGAAAACAATAAAAAAGAGAGTTGGATTGAAAACTATCAAAATAGAATGAATTTTATATTATAAATCGGATTCAAAATGTTCCATTCAAACATGAGTTTTAGATTACATTTCATTATAACTTCATCTCATTACGGGCCACCAAACGCCCCTTAGGTTGTGCAGTGTGGGAATAGTGTGGGAATAATGACAATGATGAGAGATATTTAATTTCCATGTCTTTGATTTTCCTTCTTACATTTCTTTTTGTAGTTTTCTATGAATTTTAGCTTGAGATTTTGTGTTAATTTTAATTTCATGAGCATGTGTAGTAGCTAACATACCCTTTTGTTCTTAGGGATTGATGTAGTGATAATTGGTTTTTATAGTTTGATTAATAGAATACTTTATTAATGCTTCTTTTTCTTCATGCTGCAATTACTAGTTTAATGATTTTAATCTATTGGCGATATGATCAGGAAATTTTGGATGATTTCAGAAGTTTTTACAATTACTAGTTTAATGATTTTAATCTATTGGCGATATGATCAGGAAATTTTGGATGATTTCAGAAGTTTTTACAAGTATTAGACTTAACTTTAGAATGATTTTAGAAGTTTTATAAAGGATAATTGTTTTAAGTGATAAAACTGCTGTAAATATTTTCAAACTGACACTAATAGATGTCCATCAGTGTTTATCACTAATAACAGTGACATTTTGTTATATTTGTAAATAAGTTGGTCATTTTCCTATATTTGAAAATAGTCATTTTAAAAGTTTACACTACTATAGAAACTGAGTTAGGTGATGTTTCTTCGATGTCAGGTAACAATATATATATCTTACACTTTTGAAAACGTCAAATGATCCACTTCAAGTATAATGAATAACTTGATCCAAAAAAAAAAATTAAGTTATATGTTTCTTGATATAATTTTCGTGTCAAGAAACATAATACACTTGGCACTGGTAACATGTTAAGTTTATTGATTATTAACATTGATTACATATCATATGTGGTTACTTTTGACATTTTTTATTTGCCAAATATATTGTTATCTTAACACTAAATAACATACAAGTTATTTAGTTCTTGACATAATTCCAATGTCATGTATGTGTCTTTCTTTTTCAAATTAAATATCCTAATTGATATTCCCATTTTCTACTTTGTATTCCAACAATACAATTTCATCAACTAAACAAACATTTCTCATCAACTAAACAAACATTTCATATTTAAGATCTATCAACTCAAAATATTCAGTAAAAATTTCATATATTCAACTATCACCTTACATACGAACAATCCCAAAATTACAATAATATTTTTCTTTCTTATGTAGATGAACTTAAATGTCAACTATTGCCTCTATGTACACAACTCAAATTTCAACAAACACAAAAATTGACTAATTCACTCTAGCAACACAACAAAGAAAGTGACAAACCTATCAAAAGTGCATTACTTCATATGTACATAGAGTTTTGAAGTCTAAAGATCAACCAATGAGTTAAATTAACTAAAACAGTGGTACCCAATGAGTTAAATGTAACTAAAACAGTGTTTCTTGACGTTTCTTAAATGTCAAGAATAACTTTTCTTGACGTTTTTGAAAATGTCAAGGAAGCCAGTATCAAGAATGTCGATTTTCTTGACGTTTTAAAAACGTCAAGAAAAGTAACACATGACATTTAAAAAACATCAAGAAATACAGACATGTTTGAAATAACAAGAATATGGACATTCTTGACAAGGAAAAAAGGTCAAGAAATTTTGTGAACTTGACATTTAAAAAACGTCAAGAAACACAGACACTTAACATTTTTGAAATGTCAAGAATATGAGCATTCTTGACAAAGAAAAAAACATCAAGAAATTTTGTGAACTTGATATTTAAAAAACGTCAAAAAATTTGCTTGTGATTTTTTAGATAAATCTACAATGTTGACGTTTTGATCTATAATTGCTCCTGTATTTTGATCCATTGTATATATATGACATACATTCATCATCAAATAAACAATATGCACACGTTAACAAACTTATATATCAACAAAAAACCACCAATATTCCTTTATAAAAACTTAACTTCTTTAACATTGTTAATAGTACAACCTAAGGAACATAATTCTAACAATCAACCCATATGGACACTTCCAAGATAATATAAGGGACATAATTCTAATAGTCAACTCAATATGAATAGTTTCAAAAAATACATTTCCAGAACTTCTATAAAAAACATCTATATACCCACACATGTACCAATCCAAAACTATCCTCCCCACGGGGCATATTTGGACAATACCAAAAGATATTTACACCTATATGGATATGAAGTAAATCCGGAAATTGATCAATTAGAACAAACACATCAAAAATGACCAATGACGATCACATGTAGCAACCTAAAAAGTCAACCAACTCTATCTGCACCTCATCTAACTCGATTTGTGAGTACGGTTTTCTTGTATCAATCTATAAACATAAAAGCAAAATATTATAATGGATTCTATTTTTCCCTATGCTATTTGAAATTTCAAAATAATGATAACAAACCAAATCTGAGATGACAATGCTTCTTTTGGTCACAATATCCCTCATATACCTCATGACGTAGTATCTGCATTCAGTGCTCCCAACTTGTGGAGGATACTACAGAGAAAAAACCAGTAAATAAGAATGATGTAATCCTTACGCACTAGATGTCTACTTATTATGATGATTAAGTAGTCATTATTAATTTATACTTGCCTTTACTGTTCTCCATAAGGTTTGCTTCTGCCTTTTTTTAATATTCTTTTGAGATTGAAATAACGCAATTGCCCTATTTGTCAAGAAATAACCATAAATTCTAAAATAAAGTACACTTTAAAACAAACACTACAAATGAAAAAGGTTAACTTGCGTGTCAGTTATATATCTTATATCTACCCGTGATGTTGTCCTTATTGAGTCTAGGTAGTACATAGTATCATCGTATGAATTTATAGCAAGTAGTGCTTAATGACCACTAGTTAATAAAATATAACTAGTATTTTCATTGCTAATGAAAATTGATAAAAACAAAATGTGTTTTAACTCACCAAGGATTAAAAGGAGCAAGAACTATTTGGTTTGCTTTTGAGACCATTAGTCTACTACACAGGTTTTGAGTTTTAACTTCCTGAGAGTTATGTCCAGAAGAATGAGAGATGGATCTACAAAAGTGTATTGTGAACTTTCCTTTGAATCAATAAATGATGAGTGCAAGTACCTACAAAAGATTTATAACATAACTATAGATGACCAAAATTGGAAAGAAACATCAGAACTGAAGTCTACAAAAATAATAACATTACTTGCCATGTAAGCCACCAAATTCATTGTCTTGACTTCATCCATGTTACAAAAGTTAATTATATCCTCTCGCAGGACACAACTCTTTCGACTGATGCCAAAAATTCCAACTGGAAGTTGTAAAGAAATACTAGATTCTTTGGCCATCCCCTTTTCAGTATATCTAAGAATGGATTTCAAGAATATCGGAAGAACCGATGTTGAGTTACTAACTTCTTTTTCTTAGTCATTTCCATTAAAGATTTCTCCTAATGCAACAAAATCATAGCAACAAAAGTTATAAAGTAGAAAAATTAGACATTTGATTAACTTAATTGATTTTATTAGAGTCACTTACCTTAAATATTTTCAAATCTTCTACGTTGCAATTTTTACATTCACCTTTATCTTGTCTCTTCGTTTCTCTAGGGACTTAATCTCCTATTTCTATTTCTTTTCATATGCAGTCTTCATCTTGCCTTTTTGTTTATCTTGAGATTCGATCTCATCTACTAAAAATTGCTTTGAGCAACTTCCATATCCAGAAAATGTTGTAGAAGATGACATTTGAAGACGAGCTTCTAATTCTCTAACACATTAACGAAGTGCTTCATTCTTACTTACAATTTTCTTGTTTTAATCCTTCCCATGTTTTAATTTTCGTTTCACTGTATAAAAGTAAGCCATTGGAGTAACAAAACCACCAACCCCAAGTACACACCCGTGCCTTTCTTAAGAATCCAAAGCTTGTGTTAAGATATCATTGGGAGAGTGATGTTTGTGGCATAATGGATCTGTATTATTCTTTGAAATCTCATCCTAAAAAGAAATGAAATTTAATATAATTAAGCTATATGTCATATACTTCATGTAAATTTAATACTTGTCTTATTATTTGATTGACGACTTGTTGAACATCTTCATTATCATATTCTGATTTCTTATTAACTCGAGCCTTCTTCCACAGGTTAGCTCAATCGAAATCACTTTCATTTGAGATACTTTCTTCTACATTCAAATGAAGAAAAAAAATAAGATATTGTAATAAATTTAGGAATCGTGAGAACATATACTAAATTCTTACCATCTCCTCAACAAGATTAGCATAACTTTTCCTTGAAATTCGATGATTGTACTTATTCTTAGATTAACGTTCTTGTTGCAAGCATCTTTTTTCCTATAAAAACATAATGATTATTAGTAGGGAATGACTTAACAAATATTTATAAAATTAAATTATAATATACTTGAAACTTTACATGCAATCTCGATCTTACAAACTCTTCTCAATGACTTTGATAAATAAATTAATACTCTTCTAATGGATTTATTAGAAGTTGAGGTTCATCTTTAAATGGCATAATGTATTTTGTTATCGGCCAATTCTTAAACTGATGACAAGCTATGCCTGCAGTTTTCATAATATTCTTCCTAGATGTTGTATCAATTACAAAGGCGGCTTAAACATTGAAAAGTTAGTGAAAACATTACATATACATCTACAATATTATCAAGATAAAAAGTTGAATATATATATCTCAATTGTACTACATATCTTATCTTTCAACTAGTAGGCACACGTTTCCAAGATGTAAATATAATAGGTACATGATAATGTATAGAGGACCCAATGAAAGACTTTAACTTAACTCCATTTTCACCAATGGGTACGCCATCTTCATTGTATTCCACAAACTTCTTTTCTACCGCACTCTTAATATGTGTTACATCCAATATAATACTAGCTCCCCATTCTCTCTTCTTTTGATTGGTGGTTTCATTTGACCTAACAACTACTATTTCTTTGTCACCAAGCACTAAATCTTTGTCACCCATTGTGTTATGCTCCATCTGGTGTATAAGTCAAAAACTGCAATCAAATTTAAGAAACAATTAGCATTGTATACATATTAAGCAAAAAAAAAAAATCAAATGTGATTGATAAAAATTATAAATTAAAAAAATTATCATATTACACAATATATAACCTACCCATAAAATGTTTTGTAGGTATCCATGTGCCTTCACAATTTAATCGTACATATGTTGACATGTTCTCATCCAAGTCCTTATGTACATCAACATTCGACATATCATTGGGTATTCCTTGACAGTGTAATATTGTATCTACAAGTTCGTCATCATTATATCTATCTTCAAAGTCCCTTTGTGGTGGGGTAAGCACAATTGACCATCTAACATCACTTGGATTCTCAACATAAAATACTTGTCTTGCTTGGGCTTCTATTATAAAAGAATCAGACTTGTGACTTAATCTATTTAAATCAACTAAGACAAAACCGAGCTCATTGATTTTGATACCACTATTGTTCTCAACTCAATCACATCTAAACAGAACAACATTAAACGTATGATAATTTAGTTCTTGTATCTCTTGTATCACTCCATAAAAAGACAGACCTCCAATGATGAGAATTTTATCTTTTGAACTAGACACTTGCATCGTTTTTTCAACTAAACTAACTTCACTATTTTGTATACTTTGATCCTTATCACAAGATTTTGTGTGATAGCAACATCCATTAATTACGTAACTACCATACGTAATCACAAAAGGATGAGGACCATGAGCAATTCACCTCAAGTTATCTGAAACTTCAGTATTTCCCATTTCAAGCTTAGTTGCCACCTACCATGAGAATTTTCATTCCAACTCAGGCATTAAAAAATGTATGTAAAATAATAGGTTGAACATTTTACCTCTTCTCGTAGCCAAGATATAAAAACCTGATTATGTTCCTCTTGAATCCATTTCTGATTTTTGAACTTATTTCGATGTTACAATTGCAAAACCATCATATGTTTTCTTTGAAGTGAACATTGAAGCATTGTATAGTTAGATTTATATCATAACTAAATGAAAAAATAAAACCAAAAAACCATTGACAAAATTTACTCTAAATATGGTTGCACATCAATTGTATTTTCCAAAACATACCGATGAGCTTGATATAAAAGTTCTTGTTCAGGTTTGAAAGAAACATCTTTAGACAATGGTTATCAATATTTTAATTGTCTAAACAATATTTTGAATTATGAGTGCCAACCCCAATAGGATCTACTCCAGATAGGAAATCAGAACAAAATTCAATGGCTTCTTCTACTATATAACTTTCAACAATACAATCTTCTGGACGATATCTATTTTTCACGGAGTTTTTAATGACTTTCCTGAATCTTTCAAAGGGATACATCCATTATAGATATATAGGCCCACAAAGTTTGACTTCCCTAACTATGTATACTGTGAGATGCACCATGACTGTGAAAAATGAAAGAGGTAAATACTTCTCCAATAAATATAATATAAGCACTATATCTTCTTCAAACTTTTCTAATTGCTGCACATCTAGGTCCTTGTTGCATATTGAATTGAAAAATATACACAATCGAGTTATGGCATACCAAACATATTTTTGCAGCACTGATCTTATCACAATAGAAAATAATTGTTGTAAGAGCACATGACAATTGTGAGTAACCTTCAGAAACCTTTATACCTGACAATGTCTTTAAAACACAACGTTTTTCATCCTTTGTAAGAGTATAACACGCGGAAGGAATGAATATTTTTTTTGTCACCGTTAACAGGTGTAAGCTCTGGTCGAATTTTTAAATGAACTAAATCATGTCTAGCATTCAATCCATCCTTACTTTTCCCTGGAATATCAAGAATCATACCTAAGATATTCATGCAAACATTTTTTTAAATGTGCATCTCATCTAAAGATCTTTCCAATATGGCAGCGGAAAAAAAGAAGACAACCTGTTCCAACAAATTTTTGAACTTCCTTTTGTGGTTTGTTTTTTATTGTTTTTCTTTCCTTTAGGAAATTCAGGATCTTTGATTTTTAAATATATAGCCTCCCCAGACAGTGGTTCTGGAATTGTACCAAGTTTCTTTTGATCGTTAAACGAATTTTTTTGGTGCCGATACAGATGATTTCGTGCTAGAAATCTTCAATGTCCAAGGTATGCTATTTTCTCCCCATATTTCAATCTTATAGAAGACGTATTGTCTCCACAAATTGGACACACCTTATACCCTTTCACACACCTAAGTGGGAAAATCGTTGATTGTTCACAACAAAACTGACCTTAAGTTGAATAATTCTTCTCGATAAACATCATAACATTCAACACCACTTTCTCATAAAAGTTTTAAATCTTCAGTTAGTGGTGCTAAGTATGTGTCAATGTCATCCCCTGGTTGTTTTGGACACGAAATCAACATTGATAGCATCATGTACTTTCTTTTCATATAACCATGGTGGAAGATTATAAATAACCATAACTACAAGCCAACAACTATATTTAGAACTCATTTCACCATGTGGATTTACTCCATCGACTGACAATGCTAAATCAAGATTCCTAGGTTCAGAACTAAAGTCTGGCCATTTATAGTCTACTAACTTCCAAACTAGAAAATCTGTTGGGTGTCGTAACTTACCATCTACAATTCTTTCATCAACGTGCCAAGTCAAATTTTTAGCACAATCAGTACTTTTAAAAAGTCTTTTGAATCGTGGAATTGGTGGAAAGTACCATATCACTTTTGAAGGTGTTTGTTTTTTCCCACATTTTGTATCCTTCCCGTTTTTCCACCTTGATTCTCTACCTTTAGAACATTCAATTGTATCTGCATATTCTTTTCTATACAAACAATAATCATTAGGGCATGCATGAATCTTCTCATATTCCATTCTTAGTGCACTGAAAGTTTTCTTTGCTTCATACATTGAATTTGGAAGCTCATTGCCAGTGGGCAAAAATTCCTTTAAGGTTTTGAGTAGTTCTGAAAAACTAGTATCATTCCATCCATATCTAACTTTTAAAGTATACAATTTGACTAATGTAGACAACATAGTGTATTTTTTGCGCCCTTCGTATAATGGTTTTTTAGCATCATTAAGAAACTTCTCAAATCCATTTGGATCTCTTGAATATTCCAAGTGAGCAACTTCAACCATTTCTTTTAAACTTCTAACATTAATCTCTTCATACATATGGGTGTCAAAATTAGAAGATTCTCCACAAAATGATGAGTTATGAAGTTTTTCCTCATACAGAAACCAAAATTTATAACTTTCATCAATCCCATTGACATATAAATGATCTCTAATATCCTTGCTACTATGCTTTTCACAATTCCCCCATTTCAAACAAGGACAACGAATATAGGAGCTATTTGTATTAAAAAATCCAAGTTTTATGAAGTTTGTGAAGAAAGTCTTCAACTGGTAAGTCCTCGATCTCTTGTATCTTATCTTTTAAAGCATGCCAGTAATTAGTGTATTCAATGCATATCTGTATGTTAGAATGTATGTGTGGAAATTCTGTCACAATAAATTGGAAAGATCCGCTTCCGCTCATAGGTACTCTTGTATAAGAGTTCCTTCAAGAAGATGTGTCCCTAATGATGAGTTATTTTCTGTTTTAGAATTTTGTCATAAACATGCATGTGGTGGACACTTCAGGCCCAAGATAACTGCCAAAAAAGTTTTAGATTCAGGTTTATATTGGGACACTTTATTTAGGGATGCATACTTCATTTGTAAGACTTGTGAATGTTGTCAAAAGTCAGGAGATTTGTCTCATAGGAACGAAACGCCACAAGTCTCTATTCTTTTCTGTGATATATTTGATGTATGAGGGATTGACTTTATAGAACCTTTTTCTTCTTCTTGTGGGTTCAAGTACATTTTATTGGCAGTGGACTATGTTTTCAAATGGGTGAAAGCAAAGGCCACTATTATTGATGAAGCTAAAGTGGTTACAGGTTTTTTGAAGACTAACATTTTGTGCAGGTTTGGCTTCCCAAAGGCAATCATTGACCCACCAAGGATCACACTTTTCCTATCCAGTCATTGTTTCCTTGTTCAAGAAGTACGGTGTATAACATCGTATTGCCACCCCATACCACCCTTAAACTAATGGGCAAGCAGAGGTTTCCAACAGGGAAATGAAGACTAGTTTGAAAAAGGTGGTCAACCTAGGAAGGAAGGATTGGAGCCTTTCGACTTGACGACGCCTTGTGGGCTTACAAGACGGCCTTCAAGACTCCTATTGGGATATCTCCTTACAGATTGGTCTATGGAAAAGCTTCCATCTTCCAATTGAGATCCAGCATAAAGCATATTGAGCAGTCAAGAAGTGCAATTGAGATTTAAAGGCAACTGGGGAGGCTAGACTTTTATAGCTTCAGAAGTTGGAAGAGCTCAAGTTAGAATCTTTTGACAATTCTCTGATCTACAAGCAAAGAGCAAAGGATTTTCATGACAGGTTGATTGAACCCAAGGAGTTTCAGGTAGGGCAAAAGGTACTTCTATACAACTCTTAGTTGAAGTTTATGCCTAGAAAATTCCGATCCAAGTGGCTTGGCCCATTTGGTGTTTCTCACATTTATCCTTATGGTACAGTAGATATCATTAATCTTGAGACAAGGAAAGTTTTAAAAGTAAATGGGCACAGGTTGAAGGTCTTCCATGATGGCGAGTTTTTGGATTGCTTTGACATCGCCTATCGATTAGACTCACTGGTTTACATCTGATAATGAGCCACCATGATCGAGCAACCGATCATAAAAATTTGAAATGTAGTCAATTGATATCACTGTCGCCTAATATATAAATAAAAAAGAAAGAGAATGTTCATATATGCATGTATAGGGGTTTACTCCTCTTGTTCTAGGGTATGATTAACATGGGACGGTCATGACACCCGTAGTTTCCCTCTGAGCTAAAGTATCCCAGAGGAATGAGTAAGCTTAGGCACTTTTGAAGGAAAAATGGGGCATAGTTAGATGACTCACATGACACCCGTGTGGGCAAGCCAAAACGAAAGTCGGTTTCCTAGATTAAGTTTTCTCTTCATTTGAAGAAAAACATGTGTAAGGGCGATGGATGAATAGATTTTGACCGTTCCAATTGATGTCATTACCACTTTGAATTTAAGCAAACTTATTTCTTATTCTTCGAGCCAGTGTAGGGGAAAAACAAGTGGAAGATTCATAAAGCCATTTCGGGCTCACTCTTGATCAAAATAAATAACTTTGTGCTTGAATATGATAACAAATCTTAAAACAAATTTTATTGAAATGATGGAATGCTTTTTTATTACCTAATCGATTGTGAATTTGATTCTAGTTGACTATTGAGACTTGAGAAAGGAACATTCTAGTTTGACAAGTTGATTATTTATGCATAATTATTGTTTTACCTTGCTCAAGGACGATCAATAGCTAAGTTGGGGGTGTTTGATAGTACCGAAAATGTGCTATCTTTCTTTATTTAATTCGAGATGGTTAAGCTACTTAATATGTTTAAATCGATTGTTTTGTAGGACTCGACTGTACAAGCAGTCGAATGAAGCATTCAAAACAAAAAGGTGTTAAGATGGCCAAGAGATTAGCCAAATTGAACAAATGAAGAAAGAAGGCCAAGAAATTAAAATTTTCTGCCCAATCGGAGCATCGCAACGCTCGATTTAAGCATTGCGCAATGTTATAAGACAGTAGGTACCCATTTCGTGAAAGAATAGAGCAGCGTCGCGACGCTACGACTTGGAGCAGCGCGCGGAAGTAGGACAGCATCGCAACGCTGTCCTCAGTGTTGCAATGCTGCAACAGATTCTATAAATTATCCATCAGTCCGAGCCTAGGTTAGACACACTCGAATACACGATCGTCAATCTATTTTTACTCGATTTCTTCCTCTCTTTTGACCAGAATTCTGAATCTTCTTCCCCTTTGAGCATTGTACTGAATTAGAAAATGATTTGTGGCTAAACGGTAAGAACTTAGCTTGGGTTTTGTAGTTTACTTTCATTCCAATTCGTACTTAAGACTATGTTATGTAATTCTATGAGACTGTTTTAAGTTTTATGAGAACTTATCTTATGTTTATTATTCAATTGTCTTGTATAGGAGAATCTTACAAATTAGCTATGCATGTATAATTGATTGCTTTGGTTGGCCCTAACTTGTAATCAGGTAGTCGTCACCTAAAAGCAAGAGTTAAGTAAGTTTGTGAAGTTAAATTGGGATCCTAATTAATAAGCATTACTTTCTAACTTAGATAATTCTCGCTCAAATAATTGGTTAGACGATGGAAATCAATTCTTTAACTTAGCTCTGCCTTAGATCTTAATGCTTGTTGATTGATTGATTAGTTGAGGATTCTCATTTTTCCTTTAGTTAACTTGATTTTATGGACTACCAGTTAGGATTCTAAATGAGTAGGATAAGTTGTAATTTGAATTTCTCACATATCTTTTGAATAGTTATTTGAGCTAAAATAGGTGTCATAAATTCTATCTTACCCAATACAAATGAAATTTATAATACTCTAACTACAACTAACACTAGCACATAGCAATAGTGGAGTAAGAGGTCGATCCCAAGAGAACCTCTATTAATTGAACTAAAATAGACTAATTAAATTCTAAAATACAAAAGATTAAACGGGGGGGATTGCTTGTTTTAAAGAACTAGAAACTAACTAAGTGAAAAAGCAATAATTGATATAGGAAATTTAGTAATAAGGGAAGTAAGAGAGAATATGAGATAAGATTCAATTGAAAATGAAATCTTGGGATTTTATGTAAACTTGGCAATTCTATCATTGACTTAACAAAGAATCATGCAATTAGATTATTCAATAGTTCATTAAGAATAAATTTCTAATGCCCTAATTAGCTAATTTGACAATTAACCCTAATCTAGGTCTTATTTGCTTCCTAAAGACATTTCACAATTAATCCCTAAATTAAATTAAACTCATGGGTTTTCTTAACTATTCCAAATCTTGAAATCAAAAGACTGAAAATTCAAGATTGATTGCATGAATGTTCTGAATTAATAGGTTCTTTAAAGAAAAGAGCAAAAGAAGTCCACATTTTCTATCAACACTACTAATTCCTGCAACCCTAATTACAAATTTGTTATAGAACTATCTAATTTTGCATACAAAAATTGATTAATCTTGAGTTGTCAGTTCATTCTTAATATATTTTATTCTAAATCTTATCAAAAACATTCAAAAGAAAGTAATTACATGAATGAAATTTCAAGGAAAAGTCTCAAGAAAGTGTCAATCGGCATAATTCCCCAAGAAAAAGGATTACCTACTCATGGACGATGAAATTCTTCAAAAAAATCGATTGACAGTTGCATAATGGGTGCAAGGATTGAATATAAATTAATTGAATCTCTCCAAAATTTACAAGAATAGCTCTGTAAATTTGAAATCTCTCTCTAAAAGTTTAAGTTTTTCCTCCCTCCCTCGAAGAAAATAAAACATCGAAATTTATATCAGCAGGCGTA
This sequence comes from Benincasa hispida, assembly GCF_027475165.1. Classification (NCBI taxonomy): domain Eukaryota; kingdom Viridiplantae; phylum Streptophyta; class Magnoliopsida; order Cucurbitales; family Cucurbitaceae; genus Benincasa; species Benincasa hispida. The sequence goes on along the minus strand of NC_143486.1, from coordinate 33,228,523 downwards.
GCGTCGCGACGCCAAGGCCAGCGTTGCAATGCTAAATTGTAGAAAAGACAAGAAGCGTTGGGCTAATGTTGCAATGTTGCATTAATGCTCAGTTTTGCAAGGCACATGCGGACTATTCCATAAAATATTCAGAGCGTTGCGACCTTGGGTTAAGCATTACGACGTTGCCCTATTTTGCAGTAAATAGATGCATTCTGTCTTCAAGCGTTGAGCTAGCATCAGGCTCAGCGTTGTAAGGAGCGTCGCGATACTGCAAGCATTGCTTAAGTGTGTTGAATTGTTCGTCTTAAGGGGTAAAATGGTAGTTCTCATGGATCTTCTTGTTAAGTGATATTTTGGTTTCATTTGGCTTGAATTACCTCCAAATCTTCCAAAATAGCTTTGTTTAGTCGGGACTGGAGTTTGCCTACAAAAATAGACATTTTAAGTAAACAATTATGATAGAATTTAGGGTTTTATCATAGAAAAGATAGTCTTTTGCAAAGCTTATCAATAGTCTATGATAGAATTGAAAAGGAATGAAATAAACTAGAACTACCCGAGCTAAGTATTTTGTTCAATTGATATTTTAATAAATTCTTTCACATTGTGCAATTTCATTTTTCGTGCAATTTTAATTCGCAATTTTCACAAAACTTCCCTTGGTTACTTCTTACCAGTTTCAACTTTTTAGGAATCCAATTCGACTCTTTGTGGTTTGACCCCGGACTTGCTGCTTGTACTACTAGTTAATATAAGTAATTTGTTCGGTGCATATAAATATCATTTATGCAGCACTAGTTTACGGGCGATGGTGAATCCGGCGGCCTACCAGAATAATAGTAGAATTCAAGTTACAACATTTTCTTTTATTCATTACCATTATCCTCTTGATTAAGGTGAAACTCAATCAAGCATCTAAAGAATTATCAGCAAAAAGAAATGGTAGTAGGCATCTAAACATTTGGCAAAATGGATCATTCATGGATCTATGAGGCAATAAAAAAAAAAGTTAGACCCAATCAAGCCAAAACAAACTCAACTAAATTTGTACAAATTTGATAATTTAAATCTAAAGGGAAAGTGGCATGATTATTTCACTATATCATTTAAGAAACAAAGTAAACGAACCTTCAATGAAGAGAAAGACAACGTGAGAATAATAGTAACAAGAACAAAGCCAACTAAATATTTGAGAAACAAAGTAAACGAACCTATGGATCTCTTCACGACCATTCCCCCAATAAGCATTTTCCTTCTTCTCCCATCAAATGTAGCAAGATTCTACAAATGTAATTAAACGAGGGAAAACGTACTTAAAAACTCAACAACTATGAAGTTGAAAGACACTCAATTAAGAGAGAACTAATTATTGCTATGGATAGAAAACACATAATAATATATAATAACAATCACAAAAGACAAATCCCTTCAATTAACTTCTTAAAATGCCAAAATAATACAAATTCTCCTTCTTTTGAAACAAGTAACAAAAAAGAAATTCATCAGTAAAACCAACCCCAACAAAATTAGGTCAAAAGGAGCACAAAACCACAAGTTTCTCTAACTAATTTTGAGCAATACCCACCAAACGCTCGTCCTAAAAAAAGAACATGGCATAACAAAAGAAGAAGGAAAAAAACCCTATCCACGTCATAACACGTTAAATTGTGAAACACATTAGTTAGTTTAACATTAAAATTAAAGGGGAATGGTGAACGGTGGACGGAAAAAAAACCTAATTTTAGATAAATGGCAAACGGATGAAGAACCTCCCACTTTAAGACGAATGTCGGATGAACGATGAATGATGTGAAGGAACTCTTAAACAAGAGCATCCATGAGCGCGTTCAGATCTTTCCTATTTCATTGTGACGAAAATTACCACACACACATTCTAATAAATAGTTATGCAATTTAATACAATTAACAGCATGATTTGATAAATAAAATACAAGAGGTTGAGTATACGCACCAGTTGAAGACTCTCTTCACTTCGAACTCGACCTAGTAGAAGCAAACCTCTACGTTTTTTATCGCCTAGCAACCAGTCGGCTACCAGCAGCATGGTCGTCTACACGAACGGCTGATGCAGTATTTTATGTAGTGGAAATATGGATCATATGCGTTGATGAATGGCGTTGTGCACTCAAGTTTCCCCAGCGGAATTCAAGTGTAAATTCCTCTGAGTTTCCTGGTAAGTCTAGGGTCGAACACATGGACTTGTGAAAATAGATTGCGTTGGTAATTTTGATGAAAAATTTGCGGTAATTGGGTAAATAAATAAAGTGTTTGGTTTGTTGATTGCATTGATTAAAGATAAATAACAAATGCGGTGGAGTTTGAAAAGAGTTGGTAAACGGGAAATGTGATGAATATACGGTGAACGGGTTGAGAAAGGTTTCGACTAACACTCCCTAGAATGCGTTCATGCTTGTGATCATGCAACATGCATACAACAGTAAACCACCTCTCGGTGCGAATACCACGGCTTCTAAGGCTAGAATGCATGTGATATATATGCGATAAGTCTACAGGGTTTACATATAAACCTCTATCTCTATTTATGCGATGACAACATGACGTCCACACAAATATATGACCACATAATATAATTCCCATCTCTAGGATGCATGGGATGCAAGTTGACAAACAGAGGTTATCTCTAAGTCCCTATCTCTTGTTTATGCAAGCCTAATCTTAGCTCTTTCAAGTCCAGCTCTTTCAAGTCCAAATTCTAACCTAGCTCTCTCGAGACATTAGGTTCTTTCTTTAGACTCTCTTTCGAGTAACTCTAAAGGGTATTTTGCACAGCATAAAACAAGACAATCGCAAGCAATAAACTTCCTAGGTCATGTTAGCTTAGTTCTTCTCAACCCATTTGACTAGTTTAGCTACTCATGCGTATTAAGAGAGTGAACAGATGTAGTAGAAATAGAACTTTCATTGAATAGATATGAAGATGAAGTACAAAATAACAATGCAAGTATAATAAAGAGCCTGGTAGAAATTTCTTGCTGCCAGGCATTTACACTGATTCTACTCGTGCTCAAAATATAATCTCAGTCTCGCGGGAGTCATCCCGCTCTCTGCTCTTACGCCCCAAGGATCTCTCTCGAGTTTCCCTGGGCGATCTCCGGCACCACGACTCTTCTCTTGCTCTGCCTTAAAATGGAAAGGAAATTATGAACAGAAGTAACTAGCTAACTCGTCAAACGGTTGTAAAAATGGTGAACCCCTTTTCTGAAGAATGCAGTTGGTATTTATAGAGCATCCATGATGAAAGGCGGCTTCTCTCTCCCGGTTGTACAGATGGAACAGCTTTAATTCCTGATTAACGCATCGAATGATTGTTACCGATAAAGCTGAATGAACTTTGTGACTGTTATCGGCTGTCAATTTAATTTGGATTCGATTGTCATCAGCTTTCTGTCTCATCGCTTTTAATTGACCTTTCACCTAGATGCGCTCATCATGTTGTGTTGACCAAGTTGTGGCGATCCTTCTTGCAAATCTTTGCGAGCACAATCAACGTAAAGCCTTGCGGTGAAATTGCGCTCGACCAATGAATTCCTATGATCACAATCTTTGCATTGCGTTAACTCATATTCTGCACAAAAATACAAAAATCAACTATTCAAATGCGCTGAACGCATGCGACCGAATTATTACGAAAGTGATGCTTAATGGACGCAAAGTAATATATTCCATCAATGCAATCCAACATATTTTAAGAACGTAGCACTATGATAACGTGCAATTCTGCCCGTTATGCACCGCAGCAAACGAACAAGCACAAGCAAGCAAAAGCGGGGACGACACCACCACTAGAGCCCTCGGTATTCTCGGAATGAAAATCCAAAGCGTGGCCTTGGTTGAATTTGTTAGACGAAGGAGGAAAGGGCTAGTCATATAGAACGATAAGCAAGTGGGAAAAGGCTATCGTATAGCGGATGATTGTCGTTTAGAGAAAGCTACACGACCGTGTAGGATATACTAAGCGATCGTTAAGTAAATGGTAAGCTTAGAAAACTTGGCATGCTAGCGATCATTTAAAAAAGCTAAGCGATCGTTTAGAGACTACGTGTGATCATTTGAACGCGGGGTGTGCGATCGTTTAAGCGATAGGGCGCTATTGTATAGGCTCTCGGCTAAGCGATCGAAACGTTTTCACACCTTTTGCGATTTAATTGAACTCTTTGAAAAATGAAAAGAACTTTCATTTTATTCTTCAGTTACAATAACCGAATACTGATTTTCCCACTAACGCACGATTAAGGAGAAGTTTCCGGCCAATTATCATATAATTAACCAGTTAATTAATAAATGAATATAATCATATTATATTCCTACCCTATAGTTTGATATCATATATCTACTACAGTAATTTCTCCAATACTTGATATAAATCATATTTATATCTAATTTCCTCCAAAATAATGTATCTCATACATTTAGTCAATTATATCATATATAATCGAACTCCCTCTTGTCACTTTGAACATTTCAAACTGACCCAAAAACTAATTCTCGATTTTATCCAAGCTACCTAGGAGACTTTATGGACCTGTGGCTCGAAGCTCCAACGATACGTGAATAACTTACTAAACTCTTTAGCCACGAGATCCACCATCCATTAACTGCCAGGCATTCCATTAAAGTCCAACAGCTGAACTCTTTTTACCACAGATATATTTCTGTATCCATCGGATATAACCAATCATGAGTACGAACACCCTTCACAGATGCTCATAAGTACTACTGGGCCAATTTACCATTTTACCCCTATAATTACATCTCACTCTTTAAGTACCACTGATTCCTCTAATGAACAATACAACATAGTTCAACTATGTGTGAACACCTCTCGAGCCAAGAAAAAATGTGTGGCGCCACATCGTTCAAGCCTTGGATTCAACCCTTAAGGGGGCTATCTATCTACTTGCCCCTGCTTCGGGGAAGAAGTGAACTCCATATTGTGTAGCTGAGTTCCCAGCTCCCAAATCAGACGAATCCCCAAAATGGTAGATTTAAATCGTCGACCTGGCCACTCGCACCCATACAAATCAAAGGACCGCCCTCAATGGCAGGAGTTCCCAACTCACTCAGGATTGAGGTCATGTTACCTATGGTCATCCTAGTGAAGTGAAGTCTCTATCATGAGCGGTGTTATATAACAAGATATTAACACTTCGTGGTCAGGTCTTATACAAACTCTTTGTATAGGATGCTCCCGCTCGCATGTCCCTTACACGAATGATCAGGATTAGACCATCTGTCACAAGTCACAATACTTGTAACCATTCCACAAAGCAGACCACATCCGTAGCGTTACCAGGATAAGGTTTTCCTCCTATATCCATATACTACAGACTATTTTGGTTATCACTCAAGACATGATTCACTTGTATGTCACCACATACATGCTTAAGTTACATACAGATAACAAGGGATTTTATGTTTATTGGTTTATGGTAAAGCAAATAAAACATACAACTAAGCAAAATCAAGATGTGAAGTAAAATATCATATATTATACAATACAAGCGTTCGTACAAACTGTTTACAAACTACAGGACACGAGACTTTAGGGCATCAACCCCAACAATCTCCCACTTATCCTAAAGCGAAGTGAGGTGTACATAAAACTAGTACAAAACAATAAACTAGGGCATAAAAGCTCAGTACAAGAAAATCTCCCACTTGCCCTAGTCCAGCCGCAGGCGATCCTGTAGACCCTTGCTCTGAAGGTGATCCTCAAACACTGTAGTCGTGAGAGCCTTCATAAACGGGTCAGCAACATTGTGTTCCGAAGCGATCTTCGTGACGATCACGTCCCCTCGATGCACTATCTCGCGGATCAGATGATACTTCCGCTCTATGTGTTTGTGGCGCCTGTGACTCCTAGGCTCCTTGAAGTTCATCACTGCCCCACTATTATCACAATAGAGGGTAATGCGTCTAGACATATCTAGAACAACTTCCACTTTTGTCAAGAACTTTCTGAGCCAGACGACCTCCTTAGCAGCTTCGCAAGCCGCTACGTACTCTACCTCCATATTGGAGTTGGCGATGCACCCCTGCTTAGTGCTTCGCCATACTACAGTTCCTCAGTTAAGAGTAAAGACCAGCCCTGACATGGATTTGCGAGAGTCCTTATCAGTCTGAAAGTCAGAATCCATCTATCCAATAAGATTCAAATCACTAGATCCATACACGAGCATGTAGTTCCTCGTTCTCCAAAGATACTTGAGGATGTTCTTCACTGCGGTCCAGTGACCCTGGCCTAGGTTAGACTGATACCTACTGACTATGGTCACAACATAGCAGATGTCTGGATGAGTACAGAGCATCACATACATCAAACTGCCAACGGAAGACGCATATGGGACCTGTCTCATCTCCTCAACCTCTTAAGGCGTCTTAGAACACAAGTCCTTAGACAAAGTGACTCCATGTCTGAACGGCAGTAGGCCCCTCTTGAAGTCCTGCATCGAGTACTTGAGCAATATCTTGTCAATGTACGATGCCTGAGACAGTGCTAGCACTTTGTTCTTACGATCTCGAAAGATCTATATACCTAGAACAAACTAAGCCTCTCCAAAATCTTTCATTTGAAATAGGGTCGCTAGCAGTTCTTAACTGCAGTCAGATGACCTACATCATTCCTAATGAGTAGGATATCGTCTAAATACAACACTAAGAAGACTACTGAAGCATTGATGATTGTCTTGTAGACATAAGGTTCATCAACGTTCTGGTCAAAGCCATACGACTTGATCGCAGTATCAAACCGTATGTTCAAAGATCAAGATGCCTGTTTCAGCTTGTAAATGGACCGATTCAGCTTGCAAACCTTTTACTCTTGACCTTGGGAAATGAATCCCCCGGGTTGCACCATATAAATGGTCTCTTCAAGATTTCCATTCAAAAAGGTCTTTTGACGTCCATTTGCCAGATCTCATAATTATAATAAGCTACAATGGACAGGAGGATGCGGATCGACTTTAGCATGGCAACGAGCTAGATAGTCGACTTCTTCTACCTGGGTATAACCCTTCGCCACAAGTCGAGCCTTGAAGATTTGTACCTTCCCATCAGTACCCTGTTTGCGCTTGTAGATCCATTTACAACCTATAAGTCTTACCCCATCAGGCTGATCTATAAGGTCCCATACTGAGTTGAAGTACATTGACTCCATCTCGAAATCCATGGCCTTGACCCATTCATCCCAGTCAACATCCTCCATTGTCTTCTGATAAGACAATGGATCCTCAATGTCACCATCTGCTACCATAGCAAGGATTTCTGTGAAACCCAAATAGCGAATGGGCTGGTTCACAACCCTCCCACTACATCGAGGTTTTCTCAACCCTTGAGGTGGAACCGACCAAATAGATGAACTTCCACCAATAACTCTTGTTGATGTAGCAGGCTCTTCAACAACTCTTGTTGAAGTTTCAGTAGTTTCATTGGAAAGCTCACGAAACACGACTTTACTTCATGGATTGTGCTCCCTTATATGATCCTCCTCTAGGAAAGTGCGTTCGTGGAAACAAATACCCTATTTTTTGATGGATCATAAAAATAACTCCCTCATGTACCTTTGTGGTATCCTAAAAAAAGGCATAACCTCGATTGTTGTTCCAACTTCTTGGGATTAGCCTCAAGCACGTGTGCAGGGCAACCCCACGCCCAATCCACAACTCCAGAGGTGTTATCACAACACTCTTGGAAGGAACACAGTTGAGTATGTATACCGCAGTTTCCATTATGAAACCCCAAAACGAGTCCAGTAAGGAAGCGTAACTCATCATCGAACGAACCATATCCAACAAGGTTCTATTTCTCCTCTCTGCTACACCATTTTGCTGAGGTGTACCTAGTGCTGAGATTTGGGAAACGATTCCATGTTCTATCAAATAGTCCTGGAATTCCAAGTCGAAAAACTTTCCACCTCGATCCGATATAAAGTATTTTAATCCATCTATCCAATGTGTTTTCAACTTCAACCTTGATCTCTTTGAACTTTTCAAAGGATTCAGACTTCCATTGCATAAGATAAACATACCCGTACCTAGAGTAATCATCAGTAAAACTGATAAAATACTCATAGCCACCTCGGACTTGCACATTCATAGGACCGCAAAGATCAAAATGTACTAACTCAAGAGGCTCTTTCGCTCGATAACCTTTTCCAGTAAAAAGTCATTTAGTCATCTTACCCTCAAGGCAAGATTCGCAAAATTTTCTTCTAACTCACTTATTTCTTCACCAATCTCTCAATTCTATTAAGATTGATGTGCCCTAAAAAAAGATGTCAAAGATGGGCATTTTCTTTTGGAGAAATACGCTGATGTTTTGTTTCAGTTACGGAATTTTTAAACAATTATGTGTTATGGAGGGAATTAATAGCTAACAGCCTTAGCACATACAAATTACTTTCCAGATATGTTGTACAATTATTAACACCATCTTTATGAATAAACGCGTTATCCACATTAAAAACAATAGTGTATTTACATTGTAACGAGCACTTTACAGAAATGAGGTTCCTCTTAAGTTCGGGAACAATATATACATCATTCAAAACTAGAAACCTATTCCGTAAAGCTAATTGAAGCCTTCCCACTACCACCACTAAGATGACGTGCCCGGTGCCTACTCGCATCATCGTCTCACCAGCCTCCAGTTGTCGCCAGGATCTAATCCCCTGAAAAGAATAACAAATGTGATTAGTGGCACCCGAATTAATTATCCAAGCAAAATTATCATTCTCCACTAAACAAGTTTCAAGTACAAGTAAATCATATTTACCTTTATATGCCTTGGCAGCCTTTCTTTCCTTCAGCCAGCAAGGATAGTTCCTCTTCCAATGTCCATCCTGGTTGCAGTGGAAACACTTTCCCTTTTTAATTGATGGTGGACGCCTTCTTGGGGCGACAGGTTGCGGGTTAGCAGACGCCTTCTCTTTTCCCGTACCACCCTTCTTCTTCTTCCCCTTTGTAGAGTTAGAAGTAAAAGGTGCAGACTTCGTCCCTGAGGTCGAACCTCTATGGAATGTCCTGGAGGATGAAGCAACATTTGCCTCACCCTTCTTCCTCTCCTTACTTTTCAGTAAAGATTGGTAGGTCTACAACTCGTTGAGGAGAGTTGTAAGGTTATATTTTACTTTGTTAAGAATCACATTACTAACAAAGTGCAGAAAGCTATCTAGCAAAGAATGTAGAATTATGCTAACCTGGCTGCCCTCATCGATGGTAGACTCGTTCAACTCCACCACATTGAAGTGGACCATCATGTTAAGAAAATTTTCACGAGCAGAGGTGCCTTCTTCCATTTTGGAGTTGAATATATATTTAAGAGCCTCGTGCATAAGCTATTCAGATGGTTGTCCAAACATCCCCCGCAGGGACTCCATGATCTCACGCGTTGAGACCATGGGCTCATGTTTCTTGGCCAAGACTTCAGAAAGGCTTGCCAAGATATAGGCTCGGGCCTTCTCATTTGCCCATGTCCATTGCTCGTATGCCTTCCAAACTTTTCGAGCGACATTAGAAGCTGGAATAGGAGGACAAACCTCCGTAAGGGAAAACATGAGATCCTCGATGATAAGAATCATCGTGATCATGTGTTTCCATGTCAAAAAGTTATCGCCAGTTAATTTTTCGACGCTAAGCAAAGCTAACGTGGCTGTGGCCATTTTGAAAACTTGTTGCTGAAAATATGAACAAAACTTTATTAGATTTTGCTAAACCACATTTAAACCAATTAATTTTGCAAAACAGTTTTAAGTACCCTAAGTGAAAGACTTCTATTTTGCAATGATGCCCCAGTGAGGTAGGACAATCGTCGGTGGGGTGATCAAATCCCCCTTCGCTGGGATGAGACATTCTCAACCATTGGACAGAACCAACTCTTAGAACTGAACCTAACAGGCATCATTTATTAAGTTCAGAACTGTTAACCTTTAACAATTCCATGTAAGTGCGACCCCTCGCTTTCAGTGCCAGAGTCCCACCCTAATGAACCCACCGTAGGGAAGAAGCGGATTAGGACAAGAGACTAAGTAACCTTATCCTCTTACAGGAGATCAAATAAACAAACACGTAAAAATGTCATCCTTTAGGGGGGCACTCCCAATGTGCCTCGAGGCGATGTACAGTAACTTTATTCAATTCAACGAGGGAGACAGAGGGATATGCTATCGCACTTCCCGCTCCCACTTACTATGAACACTCTATCCATCCACTTTGATATTGACCTACCCAAACACCATCCGTTAGGGGCACTACCCAAACACCATCCGTTGTGGACTATTTAGGAGAAACGTGAAGAGTTTAAGTGAAGCATTTTATGCCCCAAGTACCTCCCACTGAATGTTCTACCTAGGGGTTCATTAACCTAGATAATCCGGCAACTGATTTTAGTCTAAGTCATCTTTTTAAGTATCTGCTCATAAACAACTTTTGTCTATGAATTATGAACAAGTTCAAGTAGTCACATTTAAACACTTTAATGGACTGTCCTTAACTTGCATGCATGTATCAAATCTATCTAATTCACATTTCTAGGTAAGTTCTTAGGTAGGGGTGTTACATTTCCGTCAACTTAAATACCCCAGCCTAGACAGAACCCGCCTTAGACAAAAGGTCTCTTATAGATAGATTTGCTACACTTTAACCTTTTATTAGTCAAATTAATCCTATTAAACTGATTAAAAGATTAAAGCCTTAGAGTTGCTAATCATATTAGAACCGTGAACTTAGGTCTATGTGATCCAAGTTTTAAACATTTTAAAACATGAATTAAACCTAAATGAGCATGCATATCTTTCTTATTGCTTTTAGTTCTAATTTCTCTTTAACCTTTAAAAAGAAACAACTAAAAATACATCACGCACAACTAGGTGTTTACAACGCTTATAAAGAAACCTATGTGTAATGTTTCATGCAATGTTCGGTCATTACTATACATAACTTTTATATACGCGTAATAACCATGCAAACATGTTTTCCATTGACCCTTATACTATAACAATTATAATATAAAGATGATGCATGTTAATGCTTTTTATGCATGCATAAATATAACTCTTATATTATATGACGCATTAGCATGTTCTTATATAATTAAATCATGCTTCTCTAAATTATAACATTTACAATAAAGAGATGATGCATGACTAATGCATAACCTAAAGTGGGATTTACTATATGTGCATACCATATGACATATAAAAACAATACATCACATGTAATGAACGAAGGATTAATGGACCGGGATGAACCTTTACAAAAAACCGGAATGAAATAACTCTATCTATTACATTTTTCATCAAGCAAATCGGTTCACAGGCGAACCGAGTCTTGAACTGCCAGGAGAACTCCATCGTTTAATAAATGCCGAAGGTAAACGATCGCTCAGTGCACACTAGACGATAGGTGCAAAAGCTAAACGATCGCTTAAATGACAACGAGGCTGCGAAGCCTGATCGTCTAGGTGATCGCTTAACGCGACGAAAGGTAAACGTTTTACCGTGCTTTGCTAAGTGATCATTTAGTCAGTTACTAAGCGATGAAGCTTGCTAAGCTAAATGATCGTCTAGTGCACGCACGCGTTAAAAAATACCCAAGCATCTGATACTCTGCGATCACTTACCCCATCGTCTACGCGACCCAATAAACCCTTGATCGTCTTCTTCCTCAAAGAACAACAACTCTTGCTTTGCTCTTCTTCACGAACGACTCAATACTCAAATTGACTTTGAATTACAGACTCAATTACTAATTAATTGTGCCCAAAAACGTATGGGCCTTTACAATTAACCGAAAATGCAAAAGAATTAAATAAAATCGAGGCTAACATCCTAGAAAACTCCATTAATCCACACATCCACAACAATTTAACAATTAAACAGAGCAGATATACACCCACCAAGAATGTATATGCAATTCGTTGCAATAATGAAATTAGAATATCAGAACCTGGCTCTGATACCAATTGAAGGAACTCTTAGACAAGAGCATCCATGAGCGTGTTCGAATCTTTCCTATTTCATTGTGACGAAATTACCACACACACATTCTAATAAACAGTTATGCAATTTAACACTAACTAACGGCATGCTTTGATAAATAAAATACAAGAGGTTGAGTATATGCACCAGTTGAAGACTCTCTTCACTTCGAGCTCAACCCAGCGAAAGAAAACCTCTACGTTCTTTATCGCCCAGCAACCGGTTGGCTACCAGCAGCACGATCGTCTACACGAACGGCAGCAAACGAACAAGCACAAGCAAGCAGGATCAAGGACGACACCACCACTTAGAACCCTTGGTATTCTCGAAGTGAGAATCCAAAGCGTGGTCTTTGTTGAATTTGGTAAAGGAAGAAGGAAAGGGTTGATCGTGTAGAACGATAAGCAAGTGGGAGAAGGCTATCGTATAGTAGATACTTATCGTTTAGAAAAAGTTACACGATTGTGTAGGTTTTACTAAACGATTGTTTAGTAAATGGTATGCGATCGTTTAGAAAACTCGACACGCTAAGCGATCATTTAGAAAAGTTAAGCGATCGTTTAGAGACTACGTGCGATCGTTTAAACGCGGAGTGTACGATCGTTTAAGCGATAGGGTGCTATTGTATAGGTTCTCAGCTAAGCGATCAAAACGTTTTCACACCTTTTGCAATTTTTTCGAACTCTTTGCAAAATGAAACAAATTATAATTTTATTCTTCAATTACAATAACCGAATACTGATTTTCTCACTAACGCACGATCGAGGAGAAGTTTTCGGGCAATTATCACATAATTAACCAATTAATTAATAAATAAATATAATCATATTATATTCTTACCCTATAGTTTGATATCATATATCTACTATAGTAATTTCTCCTCTACTTGATATAAATCATATTATATCTCATTTCCTCCAAAATAATTTATCTTATACATTTAGTCAATTATATCATATATAATTAATCAGTTCAATTATATCATATATAATTAATCAGTTCAATTATATCATATATAATTAATCAGTTCAATTATATATAATTGAACTCCCTCTTGTCAATTTGAACATTTCAAACTGACCCAAAAACTGATTCTCGACTTTAACCAAGCTACCTAGGGGACCTTATGAACCTGTGGCTCGAAGCTCCAATGGTACGTAAATAGCTAACTAAACTCTTTAGCCACGAGATCCACCATCCGTTAACTGCCAGACATTCCACTAAAGACAAACAGCTGAACTCTTCTTACCACAGATATATTTATGTGTCCATCGGATATAACCAATCATGAGTACGATGACCCTTCATAGATGCTTGTAAGTACAATTGGACCAATTTACCGTTTTGCCCACGTAGTTACATCTCACTTCTTAAGTACCACTGATTCCTCTAATGAACAATACAACATAGTTCAACTATGTGTGAACACCTCTCAAGCCAAGAGAAGGTGTGTGGCGTCACATCGTTCAAGCCTTGGAATCAACCCTTAAGAGAGCTATCTATCTACTTGCTCCTGCTTCGGGGAAGAAGTGAACTCCATATTGTGTAACTGAGTTCCCAACTCCCAAATCAGACGAATCCCCAAAATGGTAGGTTTGAATCGTCGACCTGGCCGTTCGCACCCATACAAATCAAAGGACCGCCCTCAATAGCAGAAGTTCCCAACTCACTCAGGATTGAGGTCGTGTTACCTATGGTCATCCTAGTGAAGTGAAGTCTCTATCATGAGCGGTGTTATGTAACGAGACATTAACACTTTGTGGTCAGGTCTTATACAAACTCTTTGTATAGGACTCTCCCGCTCGCATGTCCCTTACACGAATGATCAGGATTAGACCATCTGTGACAAGTCACAACACTTGTAACCATTCCACAAAGAGGACCGCATCCGTAGCGTTACCAGGATAAGGTTTTCCTCCTATATCCATATACTACAGACCATTTTGGTTATCACTCAAGACATGATCCACTTGTATGTCACTACATACATACTTAAGTTACATACAGATAACCAGGGATTTTATGTTTATTGGTTTATGGTAAAGCAAATAAAACATACAACTAAGCAAAATCAAGTTGTGAAGTAAAATATCATATATTATACAACACAAGCGTTCGTACAAACTGTTTACAAACTACAGAACATGAGACTTTAAGGCATCAACTCCAACACAATGAACGATGAATGACGAACGATAGATTTATTTTCTTTCAGACGAATGGCTAAATGAAGGGGAAAGAGTGAAAACCCTTACTCTCGGGTGAAAGAAAGAGGGAAAAAGTAAAAGCCCTTACGAAAAACGAAAGATTCATCGCATCCTGCGACGATTAGGGATTTCGTCGCATGACCCCATTAATTGGGGCTGCGACTAAAGCCCAATCAGTCAAAAAACGTAAAAAGACTTACGACAAATCATCCTTTCATCGCATTATGCAATGATATGGGCTTTTTTCGTATGCCCTGAAGCGCTAAACCTCCCGCCGATTAATTGGGTCTGCAATTTAAGCCTAATTAATCGCGAAGACACTTGTGCCGAACATATGTTTCGTCGCATCCGGCATCGTCAAGCAATCAACTCGCACCCTAACTATTAATTAAGTAAGGACCCTAATTATACTCAATGTCATCCTCCTGGGAAGGATAACATTTCATTTATGAAAATATATGAGTTAAATTGGCGTTACTCAGTACCCAACACATAACAATTACAAAATATGGGAAGACTTTTGGTAATTAGACATGCATTATGACTAGACTATAAATCTATTTGCTAAAGGATAAATAAAAAGATCAATGATGCAAGAATCAAATGCATTTCATTAATGTTCAATCATCACTTACGTCAAATTTCATCTCCTAAACCAGAAGACGAACCTTAATGAATTGTTGTGAAAATATAGTTGATGTTAGACATCATCTAAAGTTGATTACAACCCGCAATGAAATAGAAATTAAAAGAGAAAAAAAAATAGAAGAGTTGGCTCCTAAAATTCTAGAAATGAAGAAAAACAATATATAGTGTGGTTAAGAGAATCGTGAATCAGGCGTTGTTTTTTATCGACTGCATGTCGCAGCGTCACTAACGCTAGGTGTTATTGCAATGTTGTAGGCTAATGTCATGATGTGACGCCCTACTCCCTTATAGTGCTATCTTGTAGTATTGTGATCTAGTGTTGCAATGCTCTTCTCTAGGGACATTTTGGTCTTTTTTGCGTACTTTTGAATTTACTTGCTTCATTTAATTCCTAAGTACTTCATTTTGGCTCGAATTTAACCTAGAACCTTCTAATGACCTCTTGAGATCGATGTCTTGCAATGAAACACATTTAAACATTAAACATTAAATCTCTTAGAACTAACCAGATATAGATTAAAATAGTGACTTTTTTGCGGAATTATCAAAAGTATTTTGATCTTAGATTTTGTATCTAATTTTCGTTTTGTCCTTTAATTTAATAATCTTATACTTTTACCTCTGCATTTTGAGTTCAATTTCCAATTTAATCCCTAAATTTTAAAATGTTATCTTTTTTCTTTGAGTTTTGAGTTGAGTTTTCCTTTGGTACCTAAGTTTCAACATTTTACACTTTTACATTTGAGTTTTTTCTAATGCTCGCTGTAGTATTTCCTGTTAAATTTCAGTTAACAAACTTAAAATAATTATAAAGTAATATTTTTTAAAATTAAATTTAACAGTGATGGAAAATCTGTAAGAACTTATTTAACTATATTGACTTTCATTTTTAAATTAATTAATAAATGGTAACATCAAGTGAAATAAATGTATTCGATCACACAGTATGACAATGTCACACATGATGTATTTGTAATTACAAGAACAATCGAAAAGTAAAGAGATAAACTAAGATAGACATAACACAAGGTTTGCTATGCCACCTACGTCTATGGGATAGTGCACTCGTGGAAAGATACTTTTACTAATATGAAGTTAAGCAATTACAACGTTGTACTTATCTGTAAACTAACAGCAAATACAGTGACACTGAGTAGCTCAACTTAATGAATGAACAAGGCTCTTCCTAAGTGTGAGATCTTTTCCCAAGGAAACTTAGGCTCCCCCTAAGTATGAGAATATTAGTAAGCAAACACTTAGAATCCCCCTAAGTATGGGAATTCTTCTCAACCGCAATCTTTCCACCTTCTAGATGAAAACTTCTTCACGTAATGAACTTAGGCTCCCCTTGAGTGGGGAGCTTAAGTAGGGAATCTTTTCTCAAACAATGATTAAATCTTAGGCTCCCTTTAAGACCAAGAGCAACCTTCTCAATGAAGCTCACTTCAACAAGTACCACTTCAAGATCAACAAAAGTTATGAATCACCTTTCTCACGTTCGACCACCACAAAACACAAAAGTCTTCAAAACAAAAATTCTCAATAAGTGGAAACCCTGACAATACAACAACTTGCTCTTAAAAAGGCACAGCAGAAAATATAACTTGACCTATTCAATATAGGTAGAACATAAATAAGGAAAGAATCCTCAAGAAAATAATATCGCAAGAAAAAAACAAATAAAGAAAAATAAATATGCAAAAACAACAACCCAAGAGACATCTTGTAAGACATTTCCTGAGACAACTAGAAAACCAATAAGCAACAATCATCCTTAATCAAATATAGTCAATTCCAAGCTCTAATATGAAGGACTAAAAGTGAGTATTTAATGAAAAATCAAGATTAAAATTGTAAATTTTTATGCACTATGGACCAAATTGTAATGAAATTCAAAACTCAAGGGTAAAAATGTAACATTTTTAAACTTAAGGATCAAATAAAAATCAAACTTAAAATTCGTGAGTAATAGTGTAACATTTTGAAATTTAGGAACCAATTGAAAATTAAATCCAAAATCTAAAGACCAAAAAAGTATTTTCTCTTAAATTTATGTATTTTTTTATTGCCATAACAATCATTTCAAAATATAATATGAAGCATGTTAGATAATACACTTTATTTATTTATTATTTTTTATGTTCTTAATAATTGTTTTTTTTTCTTCATAAAGATCTTATTCAACTTCTTAGCTATTTAAAAAAATGAAAACCCACTACTTTTAGCTTTTGAAAAATGGCTTAGATTCTTAAAATATTTAAAAAATAATAATTAAAAGGAAATAGTTAGAAAAAAATAATTATTGAAGGGGTTCAAAATATTGAGACGCCGCGAAAGAAAGTGCTATACATATGCTATTTAGCATATACTAATGAATAATTCTTTTTTAAATATTAATTTATACCCGAAACTTTAGAGATTGTATCCATTTAAATTCTAAATTAATAATTATATATATCAATTTAAATCATGAACTTTAGGAGTTGTATCAATTTAAAATTCAAACTAATTATAATTGTATCAATTTAAACCTTGAACTTTCATTAGTATTTCAATTTAAACTTTGAACTTTCATAAATATATCAATTTTAAACCCTCTATTGTGTTTTATTTGAATACTTTTATAAAAGTTTAAGGTTTAAACTGATATATTTATGAAAGTTTAGAGTTCACATTGATATATTTTAGAAAATTCAAAATTTAAATTGATACAATTATTAATTTAGGATTTAAATTAATATAATGATTTGGTTTATGGTTTAAATTGATATAACTGTCAAAATTGAGGGATAAAAATTGGTTTTTGCCCTCTCTTTTAATAGAAATTGGGACGAGGGAATTTGAACGAGAAACCTGTTGGACTAAGCTCTTGTTAGAAAATAATTTTCTAGTTTTCCAACTTTAAAAATAGATGATAGAAAAAATAAACATTTTCCTTTTCTTTTATGTAAAAAAAAACATTTTTTTTTTTCAAATTTTCATTTTTTTTCCATGACATTTTAGTTTTCTTTTTTAGTTGGACGAACAAATTTCTTACTCTCTATTTTGTTAAAATCTGTTTGAATTGACTAAAGAAAAAATGTTTTAAGAAAAAAACCATTTTTATTTAAATTCTTTGGATAGAAATAGTTTAAGATATATTTTGAGAGTGTTTCAAAAGCTATTTTGAAAGTTGTCAAACACTTTAATTTTTTTCTGAAATGAACTATTTTCAAAACTAAGTTAAACCAAAGGGCTAGTTGCATAAATAGAATTCAAGCCTAAAATAATAGAAATGCAGTACAAGGATAAAATAATTGCATATATAGATCAAAAAATGATAAAAGACTAAAAAACTCATGTCTAGCCACTATTTTGCTCGCTTCTTCCCGATTTTAAAAGCTATCACTGATAGCAGCTATCACTGATAGCCATTGATGGTTGCTATCAGCTGCTATCACTGATAGCTTCTATCAATTGCTATCGATGATAATTGCTATTAGCGATAACTTTCAATTTGAGAAAAATTAATACAATCTTGAAATATTATAATTTTCTATCAATTATCAATAGTTATCATTGATTCACTTTCGTCAATTGAAATCAACATTGAAATATTAATACTTAAAGCCATCAGTGGCTACCAATGATAGATTTATAAATAGTGATCAACTTTGAAAGAAAACCAACAACTTTGATTACCACAGTAGCTATCACTAATAATCATTTATCATGGCTATCATTGATGGCAGCTATCAGTCGATATCACGATAGACTTTCATCAATTAGAACCAACCTTGAAATATTAACACTTAAGGCTATCAATGATAGATTTTTATAACTAGTAATCACCTTTGAAAGAAACTTGATATATAGATATCACATAAGTTCTATCACCAATATCACTAACATCACTCATATCGTGGTTATCAATGATAGCTTCTTTCACTGATAACATATTGATAAGATGCTATCAATGATCTCACTGATATCATGCTATCAATGATAGTTCTCTATCACTGATAACGTTTATCAGTGATAGTTCTCTATCACCGATAACGTGTTATCATCGATAATGTACTATCGGGTAGCTTCTATCACCGATAACGTGCTATCAGGTAGCTTCTATCATCAATGACATGCTATTAGTATTAGCTTCTATCACTGGTTACATGCTATCACTAGTAACTTCTATCAATCATAGCCACTGAATACCTTTTTGCCTCTTTCTTGTCCTTCCAGACATTTATAAGTCCATTTTCATTTCGATGATATCCTCTATCACTGAAGACCATGCTATTTTTGATAACTTATAGGCAATCCACTTACATTTTAGTTCGAGATTCAACTTTATTAATTAAATTCACTTAGCTGGCTATCAATGGTAGATTTCTATAAGTGGCTATTAACTATAAAAATATAATCAAAGATTACGCTATCAATGATAGAAAATATTAGTGGCTATCATTGATAGACTTTCATTTGCTATTATATTTATTATTTATTATAATAATCAAACTTGATGATTGACTTGATGGTGTTAAGTCATTTATGAATTGAGTACTTTCATATATTGGGTACGAAACTCAGCCTCATAATTCTTGTGAAAAAAATGGGAAGAAGAAAAAATTCAAATAAAGGAAAGAAAAATTTTTAAAATAAGAGAAAAAAAAAAGAAGCAAAAACTAAAGAAAGGAAAAAAAATTAAATAGAAAAAAAAGAAAGCAAAACCAGAGAAATGAAAGAAAAACTAAAAAAAAAAAAAAAAAAAAAAAAAGCAAAAAATCGGAGAAAGGAAAGAAAATAAAAGTAAAAAAAAGGAATAAGCAAGAATCGAAGAAAGAAAAGAAAAAAAAAGAAAAAAAAGAAGGAAATGAAAGAAAAGAAAAAAATAAAGGAAAGAAACAAGAAAGGGAAAAAGAAGGAAATAAAAGAAAATAAAAAATAAAGGAAAGAAGAAAAAATCCGAAAATGAAAGAATAAAATTTAAAAAAAAAAGGAAGAAGCAAAAAATGAGAACGAAAAGAAAATGAAAAGATGAAAAAATGGAGGGAAGAAGCAAAATTCGAAGAAAAGAAAGAAAATAAAAAGACTAAAAAAATGTAAAACAAGATAAAACAAGGGAAGACGAAATTGAAAATTAAAAAAAAAAAAAATCAAAGATTGACTAGTCAACTCATCCATATTTGCAAATATTTTAAAAATGTAATATATTTTTAGATTTTTTCTCTTATTCTACTATGTATTACAAATATCCTAAACCAAACACACCTTTGATCTCTATATTTCCTTCTTTTTATCTCTTTTCTTCCTCTCATTTATTTCCTATTTTTGAAAAAAATATTTTTTTTCCTAAGTTTTGGGTCTAATTTCTATTTGGTTTCTAAGTATCCAAATATTACATTTTCGTCTTAAGTTTTGAATTTGGTTTAATTTAGTCACTAAGTTTCAAAATGTTACAATTTCACCTCTAATATTTGAGTTTTGTTTCAACTTAATTCCTATATTTCAAGATTTATATTTTTAACTTTAATTTTTTTATTAAATACTCATTTTTTTCTTTATTGTTAATGTATGTTAAGAAATTTTAAATAATTAAATGAATTATAATTACTTAAGTTTTACTATTTTTCATCATTTTAAAATTATGTTCAAAATTTTATTTCATTATTATTATTTTTTAATTATATGTAAAAATTGAGAAACGAGGAAGAATAGAAAGAAAACGAGGAAAAGACGGTCAAATCCATGGATGGAGGAGGGAGAAGGGTGGGAGAAGTGAGAAAGAGATGAAAAAAAGATTAAAATATTCAAAATACCAAGTTTTTATTTTCGAAAAAGTACAAAATATTTTTAATAAAAATTTTATGGGACGACAGTTTTTTTTTTTTCTTTTTTTGGTTAGTAACTATTGAAAAATTTATCGAAGAGACCAAAATGCTAAAAAATCAAACTTCAATTATTAAAATCCGTTTTATTTTTGTTTTTGAAAATTAATCTCATTTCATTCATATTTCTTACAATAATTTATATATTTCTTAAGTGTAATGGTTGAATTATTAGCCAAATTTAAAAAATAAAAACTAATTTTTGAAAACTACTTTTTTTAGTTTTCAAATTTTTGTTTGATTTTTTAAACCATTGATGAAAAGTAGATAACAAAAAAAGAAATTTGGGGTTGAAGTAGTATCCATAAGATTAATTTTCAGAAACAAAAATAAAATAGTTATCAAATGGGACAAAAAGTTCTCGTTTAATAATCATTTCTTTTTTTTTTTTTTAGTTTTTTAAAATTAAACCTATTTTCTTACATTTTCTTACAATTGTTTGCATATTAGTACAATAGGTGAATTCTAAGCAAAATTCTAAAAATAAAAACATGTTTTTAAAAACTATGGCCCCATAAATCATTTCATTTTTTAGTTTTTTTATTTTTTAACATTAAACCTATTTTACTCCATTTCTTATAATTATTTGCATCTTTCTTAAAAACGATGGTTGAATTATTATTCAAATTCTAAAAACATAAATAAGTTTTTAAAAGCTACTCTTTTTAGTTTTCAAATTTTGGCTTGAGTTTTTAAACCATTTGGTAAAAAAATAGATAATAAATGAAGAAATTTGAGGGTAGAAGTAGTGTCTATAAGCTTAATTTTTTAATGATTACCAAAAAAGACATACTTTCATTAGTTTTCAAATTTTGACTTAGTTTTTGAAAATATAAATAAAATATAGATACCAAAGTAAGAAATCTAGAGATAGTAGAGATGTTTATAGATTTAATTTTTTTTAGAAAAAAACTAAATAATTTCTAAACGAAACCTGAAATTTCAATTGTGAAATATTTTTCATATTTAAAATTTAAAAACATAAAAAGGTGTAAATTTTTTCCAAAATAAAATGAAATAAAAGTTATAATACCAACAAAAAGTGGATGTGAACAAAATATCATGTCAAAAAAAGATGTTAGATGTATTTGATAAGGGTCAAAACTTTAATTATGAAGAAACAATACTAGGAACATATATATATATATATATTCATAATTAATTAATTCATTAATTATTAAGATTTAAGAGGGACCATATAGCCCCATTCCACCTAGCTGCTCCACTACCTAGAGATAATAACTACTCTAAGAATATTTGAACAAATTAAATATGTTTAATTATTACATAAATAATAATCATGGAAAATTAATCATTCCCCTCTATTATATTTTTCTCTCATCTATCTGATAACTAAAATAAATAAAATTATGATTACAATTATAATTTCCTAAAAAAATTAATTTTCTTTTCCTCTTTGTACTCTCAAATTTATGTCATAATAGTCGAACTATTTTTTTAGAAAAAACAAAACCATGAGGTCAATTGATGGAAGGTTATGTACATAAATATGTTGAAAAGTTACCATTATAGAGAAATACAAACAAAATTCTATCTCTCACCGTGATTAATATCGAAAAATTAAAAGTTAGCGATTTCTTGATACCGAATCAACTGACATAGTGCTTGTACTATCGACCTCGAGATTTGAGGTTCAATTCTCTCACCCTATACTTTAATTACAATACCTTTAAAAATAAGTCAATTTATAACGTCACATCAATTTTCTATTGTATCAAATATTCTTCGCTAAAAGTTAATACAGTTGGAAATTAATAAACATAAGTAGATAAAAATAAAAAATAGGTTAAATTGTAAACTTGATATCTATGGTTTGGATTGGAGAAAGTTAAATTTTGATACTTAAAAAGGTCATATTACCTTGGAATTTATAATAAATTTATGATAATGTGAAAAGTGGATCCCATTTGATTATGTATGTTATTGTTTACCTGTGTTTCATAATCATATTGTAATGTGGATCTACTTTAAAGTCTGTAATCGAAGAATGCAATTCAATTGAGGCACGGAGGGTGATCAATCCGATTGCGTTTTCAAAATTACATGGGACCATGGTTTAAAATTTCCATCGAAATTTCAACATTTTGCATGGCTCGAAATTCTAATTCAAAAAATTCCGTTTTCCACCGATTTCAACGAGAAAATTTTGAGATTTCGAGAATATTTTGATTCCTCCCCATTTTGACAAAATTTCTAGATTTCGAGAAAATTTTGATTTTTTTTTTAATTATCTATGTTAGCTTAGTTCAAAATTTTCAATTTTATGATCTGAATACACTTAATTCTATAGTTTCACACACCAATGTTATTTTCCACAAAGGATTAAGTTTTTTTTTTGGGGCTACTTTTTCCAATTTCCAACTTTTCTCAATTTTTAATTTTACTTTCGACCAAAAACTTTCATTTCTAAAAGAATTGAATTTGAAAAAAACCACAAAATATAACCTATATTTTTTTAGCCCCATTCAAACATTTTTCATTAAATTTTCACATTATTTCATTTCAAAACTAAATTTATGTGAATTCTTTTTTCTTTTACCATCCAAAACTTTCATAATTTTCACATCATTTCACCTCCAAATATTTCTAAACTTTATACTATTTTGTAATTATTTTTCCATTTATTTTTTAAATTTATTCTCTCCAACATTTATAATAGACATCTAAATGTTGTCTTATTTTTATAGAAATTGTGATTAAAAATGGTAAATTATGGTCTAATTAAGCCACAATGAAAGTTTCATTGATTAATAATATCAATTTCCAGAATTTTTTCTGAAATTTCCATCGATATCGATAATTTCATAAAATCGGGACCTCAATATTTCCATCGATATTTCAAATCTTGTATGGGACTTACTAGAGAATATCATTTTCGCTACTATTATTTTTTTCATTATTGTTACTACTATAGTATGAAAAGTACAAATCTATCACGTTTACTCTTAGCGTTATCATTTGACCCTAAATAGTAACAGTAAATGTGACAAATTCATACTTTTCACATTATAATAATAAACAATATAGTAACAAAGTAATTCAATGGATCATTATAATTGACTTACAATTATATCGATTTTCATTACAGATTAATAACATAGTCTAAATTTAATACATATCAAAGTTGGATTAAGATAAAGAAAAGTAGGTATTGGAGAGTAAAGAAAAACAAATTGAGAAAGAATAGAAACCCAAAAAAGTACAACTTAAGTTGTTTAAAAAATGTAGAATAACTTACAAACGACACAAGTTGGGGGAAGAATTTAGTATTTAGAAATTATAAGAAGAAAAAAGAAAAGGGGAAGACAAAGAGAAGAGTGATGAAAGAAAAAAGGGGGATGGACATGGACCTATTAACAAAGAGGTTTGGCGTCCGAGGCCCGGCAAAATCTCCCTCTTCCGTCTTCTTCGGAAACCCTATAGAAAAAACATATATATATATATATATTCAATTTTACAATTGAGTTATTTGCTCTAATTTAAATATTTGTTGTTATGTCTCCATATATTTGTCAAAATCAAGAGATATAGAAATTAGAGAATAAATTAATTTTACTAACTTGTACACGTTTTTACATTAAACTTTTAATTTCAGTTTAAACTTAATATTTAATGTAATTTCCTTGCTCCTTCTCTCATTTTAAGAAAATGTCAGGTTAAAATCTCTCTTCAAATTTATAAATTCAACTGATCAAAGTTGTGCATAAAATCAAATTTGATTAATACACGAGATTGATAATTAAAATTAGAGATGTACATATTTCTACAAGATAGACTCTAACGGATTGGGATTTCGCTGTTTAGGCGGAAAATGAGAGAGAGAGTAGGGAGAGTTTTTTCTCAAAAGCTAAACAAGAATTTGAACGAAAACAATTTGTGAGAAATTTAATTATTTATTTGTAATTAGGCGGAGCTAACACGTGTTTTTATATCCATTATATGAATTTTATAAAATTTCTATTAAACAAGTTTTAAATGAAAATGTATGTGAGGGTAAAATTGTAATTCATGTATAAGCTTTAAGGTAAATTATTACCATAATGGCACAACTACCATTTTAATCCTCCCATTTTGAAGTAAACATTTGGTTTTTGAATTTTGTAAATATACATTTTTAGTCATTAGATTAGACTGACATTAAGTTAGTTATGTCAAAAAGTCATTTGTAAAAAAATTTAACAGTTTTTTGGATTTGAGAAAATAAATTAAAATTAGATTGGTTATAATCAATTTTAAAAACACGTTAATTTAACCTTAATATCATCATAGTTTTTAGATTCTCCTAAAATTAGGTAGAATTTTTAATTAATATTTAATTTTCAATTTCATACTTAAAAAGAAGATTTATTTTGTATATTTATATATTTTTCACCTAATCAAAATTATTTTCTATTTTTCAAGAGTTAAATGCATCATTTTTTTTTAAAAAATATACCATATTCATTTTTTAAAAATAAATCTATTTTTATTTATATTTAAAAATTAATCTATAACAAATAAAATTTATCATACTAAACAATTGTTTAAAATTTTAAATTACAAAAAAAAAAAAAATTAAAAATGATTATAAATCTATTTTAGTTATTATATCTAAAATAAGATGTTTTTGTATTTATTTACCAAACACCTTAGCTTACTTTTTCAAGTTTAAGTTGAAATTTATCAAACACTATTTTACTTGTGTTTCGCAGTTGATTTTTGTAAAAGTACAACTGCTAACAATTATTTTAGAAACTACAACAATCCCAAACAGAGTATAAGTACATTTGGTAATTGGTTTTCATATTCTCAAAATATAACTTTTTATTCCTCAAATTTTTAAGAATGTGTTCAAAAAGGCATCTAAAGTAACTTTTTATTATTTTAAATTATCATATGATAAGTTTAGAAAACAATTTTAGACGCACAAGATAATTTTTCAAAATCATTTTCATAATTAAAAATAATAAAAAAATTACTCGACTACCTTTCAAAACCTATTTTTAAAAACTCAAAAACATTCTTAAAAAAAGAGGTACATCTTAAAATTCAAAAATAAAACTGGGACACTAAAAGAGGTAATTTTTCCTATAAAATCGAGTAACAAAATTAAAATGATATCGACATGAATTTAATAATGATATATTAAAAGTTTAGATAAAAAAAAGTCAAACAAAACAAAACAATCCCCTTTATTTCTCTTTCTTTAATTTCCCTATTTATCTTCTTCTCACTCTCCCAATTCATCCCCTTCTTCTTCCCCACTTTCCCCATTCTCTCTGTGTTCTTTGCTTTCTTATATAAACTTGGCTTTTTCATTCACTTTTAGCCTCCTCCAACCCCATCAATTCCCATTTCCCATTTCCCATTTCCTCAATTGGGTCAAACACAACAATTTTTCTTGTTAATGGACAACGAATTCTTCCTCAATCCTACTGGAATCTCTCAATCTCTTATGCATTTTGATTCCAATCCTTCCATGGCTACTTGGCACCACCAGTTTTCATCCGCCATGGATGTTCCACCTCAAGTTCCTGAGCTTAATCACTGTTCTTCTTCCTCTCACCAATCCCCACCGGATTGTTTTCTCAATCCCGTTCCCGATCAGAGCTTTCAATTTGATTCTGCTCTGAGTTCGATGGTTTCTTCTCCAGCGGCCTCGAATTCTAACCTAACGAATGAGAGCTTCGTGATCAGAGAATTGATCGGGAAATTAGGTGGAAATTCTGAGAGGAGGATCTTGGAATTGAATTCTTCTACTCCCGCATTGACTCCTTCTTCTTCGAGTGTGGCGGAATTTTCGTCGGATCCTGGATTTGCTGAACGAGCCGCTAGGTTTTCGTGTTTTGGAAGTAGGAGTTTCAATGGCCGTCAATTGACGAATGAATTCGGTAACTATAGATCTCGCCTCTCGATCGGTAATGAGAAATTAAGCCGAGTTTCGAGTAGTCCGTCGCTTAAAGCACTTGGATCTGAAACGAATTTGCAAGAACATAAGAACAATTCCTCATCGCAAGAAGATGAATCGTCCCTTTCAAATCCAGACAAAACGATTTCCAATCCACGGAAGAGAAAAGCAATTACGAAACCCAAACTCAAAGAATCGGTAAAATTCCAACATCATCTCATCTACATCTGAAATTGTGTAATAATCCCCTGAAAAATTGAGTTTGGTTTTTGTTCCGCCATTGTTGCAGGTGGTTGAAGCTACTCCCGAGAAGGGAAGTCCGAAGAAATTGAAGGCAGTGGAATCAAAGGAAAACGTGAAAACGGAAGAGGATTTGAAGAAAAGCGATGAAAATTTAGGGGAAGAGAAGCAAACTAAGGCGAATTCAAAGCCTCCTGAAGCTCCTAAAGATTACATTCATGTTAGAGCAAGAAGAGGGCAAGCTACTGATAGCCATAGTCTTGCTGAAAGAGTGAGTGCGAACTAATTAATTTCTTTGCAGCTCAAATTTCAACACAAAATTGAAGATTATGGTGATAATATCTGATTCTGTAAATTTCTGTTTTCTGAATTTCAAGGTTAGAAGAGAAAAAATCAGTGAAAGAATGAAGCTTCTTCAAGATCTTGTACCAGGTTGCAACAAGGTTGGTCACATAACCCCAACTTTTTTTTGTTCTTGGAAGATATTATTAAATAAAAGAATGACAAAAAATGATAGAGGTTAATAGAAATTTATATCAATAATTCCATATTAATTTTCAGTGAAGAAAATTTGTTTTTGGTGAATTTTATAGGTTACTGGAAAAGCTTTGATGTTGGATGAGATTATCAACTATGTGCAGTCATTGCAACACCAAGTTGAGGTAATTAAAAAATGGCCCACTTTAACTTTATAGGGACATAATTGAAAGTTGTATAAAGTTTTAAGAATAAGAATTTTGTAAGTGAATGATTTTGAGTTGGGTTTCAGTTTCTGTCCATGAAGTTGGCTTCTGTGAATACAACCAGGGTGGATTTCAACATGGATTCTCTTATCTCAAAACAAGTAAATTTTTCTGCCCTTTTCTTTTCTCACTCACCAAAAAAAGGCAAGAAAGGAAAAAAAGCAAAAAAAGAAACCAAAAGATAAAAGAAAGAAAAAATTTTACAGATAGAAAAACTATTTACAGAAATAACAACAAAAGAAAAAATACTGATAGACTTAACTTCTATCAATCTCTATTTAGATTAAACTTCGTTATTTTGCGCAAATAATTTCCTTAGTTTCTATTTTTGAAAATTTTCCAAACAAAAAGGGCTTTACTTTTTCCTTTTCTTTTCTTTTCTCCTCACTTTTTCTTTCTTTACTCTTTAGTGAACTTCCATTTCACTTTATAATAATAATAATAATAATTTTTTTTGCTTTTAACAATTTTTTTTGGGGTTGATACAGATGTACCAATCAGGAACCAGTTTGACACATCCTCAAATTTCCCCCATAGATTCCTCAGCTTCAAGCTTTTATGGGCACCAAAATTCCTCTCTCCCAACCACCTCTCATTGCTCTGTGGACCCAATTGACTCTGTTTTATGCCAAAATCTTCCCATTCAACTCCCTCCTCTCAATTCCTTCCTTCAAAATCCCTCTCAGGTAATTTCTTATGCTCCAACAAGTTGTATATATAATAATCAGATTCAAAGTATTAGTAAATATAACATAATGTAAAAAAATTACAAAATTTAGATTCAATTCTGAGAGTCTATCAATAATAGATCATATGGTTAGTTGGAGCTTGTCATTGATAAATTTTGCTATATTTGCATTTTTTTTAAATGTCGTTAGTGTTATCTGTTGCAATTAACTTTAAGACTTTCGTTATTGAATTAAATTTTTGATTTAATGTATGACACAGTATCCAAATTTTGGAGAAGATGAACTTCAAAACATTGTTCAAATGGGGTTCCTCCAAAATCAGACCCAAGAAATATCACTGCAATCCCACAACTTCAACTTAGGTAATCATACATTGTAATAACAATAATAATGATAACTTCAAGATGTTACTTATTATATTTAGTTTTGAAAATTGAAAATTGAAAATTGAAAATTGAAAGGGAAAATTTGTGATTATGCAGGCTCAGATCAAATGAAAATTGAACTCTAATCTCTTCCTTCAACACCATACACAAAGGCTGCTGTTGTAAATACAAGAGATTAATTTTCAAGCATTGATTAAAGAAGAAAAAATATATCTCATTTGTCCCATTTCTTAGGTCTAATTAAGGAGAGAGAAAATCAGCCTGTATTTTATTTTTATTTTTATT
Organism: Benincasa hispida; assembly: GCF_027475165.1. Lineage (NCBI taxonomy): Eukaryota > Viridiplantae > Streptophyta > Magnoliopsida > Cucurbitales > Cucurbitaceae > Benincasa > Benincasa hispida. The sequence continues at coordinate 33,199,552 of NC_143486.1, read as the reverse complement.
TTTTTAATCTCTGTTTTATATTTAATATTGTTGTATTTTTTTTTCCTAATTTTGTGGGATGAGAGAGGAAAGTTTCTACTTTTCTTACAACTTTCCCCTGTAAAATCTCTAGAAGCAAGTCTGTCCCTTTTGGTGCAAAGTTGTACAGCACCACATTGTAAGATAAAAGAAAAAAAAAAAAAAAAGGCTAATTTGAGGGATTATTTTTTATAATTATTGTCTTTTTTTTTTCCATTTTTAATTTATCAGCTTTTATTATCCATGGTGTTGGACATCTTGCCCTTTAATGTAAGAAAAAGAAAAAGAAAAAAAGAAAGAAAGATAATATAATTAAGAACAACAACTTTAGGAGTAAAAATAATAATTATAATAATAATCTTTTCCTCCTTTTAATGTTTGGTTGGGGTGATGTCAAATCAATTCTACTTTATGAAGTAATCAAATAGATTTGATTCTTACTTAATGTTGTAACCAGCTGTCTAAATGCACTCTGTCATTCAAAAAAATAATAATAATAATAATAATTTCAAAAAAGGAAGAAAGAATTTTTTTTTTTTTTTTTAAAAAAAGTCTAATTTGAATGATTAGAAGATATTGGCTATTGGGTTTGGTTTTCTTCCCCATGATTTCTGCATATCTTTTGTTTGATTTACTCTAATTTTTCCCCCCAGTTACACAGAAGCTTCTGTTCTCTTCTTAATTTTAGAATTTTTTTTTTTTAAAAAAAAACATAAGCAATTACAACTATGTTTTAAAAGTTGATGTCTCAATTTTTTAAACAATCAATATAAATAAATAAATAATCCGTAGTTTTGAATAAGTTAAAATATCTAGTTGTTAATATTAAGTTCATAATTGGTGATTTCTTGTTGATATTTTAGTTGGACATGACGAAAATGTTGATAAAAATATCGATTTGTCGATAAAAATTTAAAATCTTTATTATAACTTACCAACAAGAAACGTCTATGAATAGAATTAAAAATGTCGATTGACGAATCTATAAACATGAAAATGTTGACGAAAATGTTAGCTCTCTCTGAAAATTTAAAATTTTGGTCACAATTTACTAGCAAGAATTATCCAATAATCATCAGTGGAGCCACGTAGGGGCAGGGGACATGTGCCCCCTCAACTTATCGTATTTTGAATATAAAATTTAAGTAATATTTAACAAAATATATATATATATATACACGGGGTAGAGGGAACAATTTTAATAGATGGATGTGGGTTCAAATACTACTTATGTAATTTAAATTTATAATTTATTTTAAAATCAATTTTGGGTAGTATTTTTACCTCTTACCTAAAAAAAGAATTTAGTATAAAAAAAATTTAAAGGTTCTAAAAAAACAACCCAAAACTTAAATTTTTCTAGTTACAAAAATTAAAGAAAAAAAATCAATTTTTTAATCATAGATATTTTTTTCAACCTAAATTTTCATTCGCATATTTTGACAACATTCTATTGAAAAGGTATGGTAAACTTTTTCTTTTTACTTAATTTTCAATTTATATGACTTAGTATATATTTATTTTAATTAATCTCAGAGTTAAATTACAAGATAATTTTCTCATTTTTTGTCAAGATATATGTATCATACCATTTGCAAATAACTTTCAAATTTTTCTCAATTTTTTTAATTGTCATACTTTTAAAACTATGTAATAAATCATAATATTTTATTGACAATACTTTTGTAGGGTTTATATCACTATAAGTAGATATTTTAAAAGAAAAAATAACAATAGAAACCATATAGTCATCATCTTAAAAAAAAACACTTATTTCTGATTCTGATATATCTTATATAGAAATTAATTTAGGAGAACTAATTGCAAATCTTGATCTAAGAACTAAAGTTTATAAATATAATGATAATTTAAGATTAAGTTCATAGAGTATATTTACAATAATGACCTTATCAGCCTCATAATCATATATTTCAATTAAAAAAATTTGGATCGATTTCAAAACGTGAAAACTTGTAAATGACATTTATAATATGTATTAAATTAGTTAATTCATGAGCTATAAATATTTTATTTTTTATATTTTTCTTGCAGTTTTTTAATTATATAGTGTCCCTATACATTTTTTTTCTCCACTAGGGCCAACAATGAGAATTGATTTCATGAATTTGCGATAGCTTTAAAACAATTTTGACTCTCTAAAGAACTTGGAAACTTTTTGCTTTTTTGAAATGAATTTTTAAAAGGTTTTTTTTTCCTCAATTCGAATGTTTTAAGGTTTATTAGTATGAACATTTCGCTTTCTTTATCTTTCATTTTTCATATTTATTTTTATGTAATTATAATTGGATAGCACTTTTTTAGAATTAATAATTAACTGTAAATCAATATATTTAAAAATTTGTAAATATAATAAAATTTATTTACACTCTATTGTTCATAGACATCTATCAATAATAGACTCTTATCGGTAATATAGACAATTGTTGATAGACTCTGAGACTTGATCTAAATTTTGTTATATCTATAAATTTTTTTGCATTATGCTATATCTGCTAATACCTCAATCTACAAGAGTTTTTCTTTTGAACATTTTAAAACTATACCATATAAATTAAAGTTTGTTAGATATTTTTAATATTAAAATATAATTTTAGTCTTTGAACTTTAGAAGTATTAATTTAGCCACTGAACCTTTGTTTGTGACAATCTAGTTCTTATATTTTAAAAATTTGTAACAATTTAGTTCTAGGTTAGGTGCAGGGGGTCGATCTTGATTTTATTACTCAGGGTGCTTCAAATCAGGTTTAAACTTTAATAAGTAATAGTTTTATACTTTGAAATTTGCAACAATTTAAGTTTATATAGTGAAAATTCTCATCAAAATCCTTTGTTTTTTTTACTACATAATAACTTTTTCTTATAGTTTATTAAATAAATTTGATCCCGATCTATATATTGATCTAAATGTATAAAAAAGTTCATTAATTCTTAATATTACTTTTCATGAAGGAGATTAAATTGTTTTAAATTGTAGGTTATGAGAACGAAACTATTGTTTATTAAAGTTCAAGAACTAAATTGTTATATATTTGAAACTACAGTGATTAAATCGACGCCAACTAATGTTCAAAAATTAATTGTCACTTTTATAAAAATTTAGGAAAAAAAGTGTTTTTTTAATGTTTTTTTATAAAAAAATTGTAATATATGTTGGAATTGTTTCCAAACTCGAACATATTTTAGGCTGAAAATTAGTTTGAGCTTTGTATAAAACATATTCGTTTGTAAAATTAAATATAAACAGTAGGTTTTTTTTTATTATAAATATAATATTATAAGTTTAATGTGAAAATTAAAACCTTCAATCGCTTAATAGCTAACATGAACCTACCTCACCGATAGTTAACATATACTCTCTAATAATTGAAAATTCAAAATTTCAGACTTCACATTTATTATATAAAAAAAAGGGATAATAATATCTTTATCCATTGAATGAGGCTTAAATTAACAAATATATATATATATATAATTTGAAAAATAAATTACAAAAAAATATTGTTTCTTAAATTTTATATTTTCTTACCTATATAAAATTTTCGATGTCGAACGTATTTGAAATGCATTTTCAAGTGTTTAATTTTAAAAAATAAGTTATTAAAAAAATAAAATATTTGACGACTACTAAAAAATAGTTTTTAAAATGTATTTTCAATCAATTTTATCAGAAATATTTAAATAAAAATGATTTTTTTCGAAAAATATATTTTTTTTAAGTCAATCCATATGAACCTACATCTATAAACACCTTAACTTTATGTAAACTAATATCCTAATTGAGTTTGGGAATTTATTAATTAGTTTTCTTTGTGTTATTATAAATTTAATTTAAAAAAAGAACAATAATTTTACCACTCTAAACTTAGACAGAGGTTAATCCAACCCTAAAAACAAATGCAACTATAATCCAAAACTTAAATATTAATAAATAATAGAAGAGAGCTAATTAAAAAGGCATCCCAGGGTGGCAGTGGTGAGATTCTGACTAGGCCCAATGAATAAAAATTGCTTTATTATCTAAACTTTTCAAAAAATATTTTTGAGAGAAAAAAGAGTGAACAACTAGTGGACTTCAGGTTTGGAAAAGTTACTTTTTTTCCCCTCTTTTTTCCCTTTCTTTCTATAAATTACAAATTTAGTCCTTCATTAATATTTAAATTTGTGTCAAATACATGTCTAAACTTTTTTTTTTTTTTTTAATTATTGTTTCCTTAATCTTTCACCTTTTGTACTTCTAATAATTTACTTAATTTTGAAAAAGGTTTAATAAATTTTTAAACTTTTAGTTTTGTAATTTAATATGCATTCACGAGTAATAGGTCTTTGACCTATTTAACATTTTAAAAATTCATAAGTCTATTGGATATAAAATTAAAGATTTTAGGTCTTGTTTAGTAACCATTTTATTTATTTATTTATTTTTTTGAAAATTAGACACATCTCCCATCTCTAAATCTCTGGTTTTGATATCTACTTTTTACCTATGTTTTCAAAAACCATTTCAAAATTTGAAAACTAAAAAAGTAGGTCATGTTTGGTAACCATTTGGTTTTTTATTTTTGTTTTTGAAAATTAAGCCTATAGACATTACTTTCATATCCAAATTTCTTCTTTGTTATCTACTTTTTACCAATGATTTAAAAAACCAAGCTAAATTTTGAAAACTAAAAAAAAAATACCTTTTGAAAACTTGTTTTTGCTTTTGGAATTTGCCTAAGAATTCAACCCCGTTGTACTTAATAAAGATGTAAATCATCTTAAGAAATGGGAAGAAAATAAGCTTAATTTTCAAAAACCAAAAACTAAAATGAAATTGTTACCAAACGGGACCGTAGTTTTTTTAAACTTATTTTTGTTGTTGGAATTTGACTAAGAATACAACTTTTCTACTTAAGATTGATACAAACTACAATAAGAAAATGAAAGGAAACAAGCCTAATTTTCAAAAATAAAAAACAAAAAACGAAATGGTTACCAAACGAGGTTTTAGTTATCTATTATAGAAAAAAGTTAATTTTATTTATATAGATTCATTAATTTACAAAAATATTAAATATGTGATGAATCTATTAGACATGAAATTGAAAGTTCAGAAACCTATTCAACGCTTTAAGGTCCAAAGACTATTAGACCTATTAAATTCCAAAAGTCCATGCACTTATGAAATACACACATTAAGGCAAATTTATAGTTTAACCTTAGTAATATGTCTTGGAAGCTTAGTAAAAACCAAAGTTTTTTTGGTTCAACACCAGAAGAAGAAGCTCAGTGTTTTGCAGCCTTTCTTATTCAATTTACTAAATTTTAATTTAATATTGTGAAGCCTATAATTGGTGTGCAGATTAGTGGTAATATTTATTTATAATTTATCATAGGAAAAAGAAAAAAGAAAAAAGAAAAAAAGAGATGCTTTAGATGTGGGTGATCAATACACAACAACAACATTTATATATGTATATATATTAAAAAATAATGACAATAAAATGAATTTGATTAAGTCCTTAACTTTTTCTGAGAGTAATGATGAGAAAATATAATATTGTTCATGTGACAGTCTTGTCCCCATTACATAATTATAATATGCTCAATCATGTTCTAATGTGTCTAACCCTATACCTACTAACTAATTATTCCTTTTCAATTTTTTCAATTTTAACCACTCCTCTCTCACTATCTCTTAATTATTATTGTTATTATATTCAATAATCTCTTTCCTAATTTCTTATCATATTTTCTCAACTTTAAGAGGGTAGGGTTAAAAAGACAACCTAAACATCATCAATCTTTCTTTAATCTCTCAAACTTGATGTTCAATTTATAGTCATTTTCTTGACAATCCATTGCTTAAAACAAAAGTTGGTTGAGTGTTTATTAAATAGTCACTTCATTTCATTTTCTTTCTACAATCAAATTCACTCGATTGAATCTTATTGTAACGAGGTAGAATTCATCTTCAATGGAACATGTAACATTTCTTCTAAACAATTTCTACATTTCAATATATTTATAAAGCACTAACATGAACCAAATTCCATCATGATTGATGTTTACAATTTTGGTTTAACATCAATCTTTTAGAGTAATTGTAATAGATAGTATTTTTAAGAATAATAACCAAGTGTGTAATAGTATTTTAAAGAAATTGCAAATATAGCAAAACCTATCAATGATAGACTTCTAGCGATGTACTTTTACCAGCGAAGCGATATGGTCTATCACCTGATAGATTATCTAAATCTTACCATGTTTATAATTTTTTTTTTATTATGCTATATCTGCTAATACTTTGTATCTGATTACTATATTTGCAAGTGTCCCGCATCACTAATTATGGAATATGGATTCCACATACACTAGTTAAGTAGGAGAATTTCTTGATCACTCTTCGACCATACTTACATGGGAAGATATATAAGACATGAATCTACAACAACTTTCTTTACTAGGATTCCTCACTTAAATTTGGTGGGTATATGCACACATCAAAAAATAAAAAAATAATTATAAAAAAAGCAGCTTTATTTCTTTCTTCTTTGCTTGGTCGTATGTGTTAGATATATTTAAATAATAATATGCTTAATTAAAGTATGAGCGATGTATGTAGATTAATAATTTATTCCATTGGGTTATTTTATTAGATTGAGCCACATTATGTGATCTAATTAATTAAGACCCCAAAGTTCTAATTGAGTATGTACTTAATGGGTAGAAGCTCATTCCTAATTAATTAGGGTTTAATGGGAACCCTAATTGAAGTAGTGTGTAAAAAGAGACTTTAAGGCTATGGTCCCAATATTCCAAAACAATAAGTACTCAACCTTTCTTGGATCTCATCTAGAGAGATCCCACTAAGGGCATTTTAGTTGAGGAAGACTATAGTCATATCAAAGTCATCGTTATCTTGAAGGTATTATCAATTACAATGAAATTCGATATGTTGTTTATTTTTGACAATTTGACATGAATAATTTTAAGAATTATCTATTCAATATAGATATAAAGCAATTAGGCTAACAGTGTGAGATAAGGAGAGTGATGTTTTACTTTTTAAAATTCTAATCTTTTGAAATGGTAAAAGTATGCTCTCATTTTCCAAGGTATCAAGAGCAGAAAAAGAGAAAAATTCCTTCTTTTATTCCTTATCTTTGGCAGGCCACTAGGCTTTTCTATGGAAGTATATTGTACCTATAGATCTCGTTAGGAAATTGAGAATAAAAAAAAATGTAAATGGTAAAGAAATTGATGCAAAGATTTACATGGTTCACTAACAGTGTTACAAGTCTACAGATAGAGAGGGAGAGATCAATTCTATTATTAGAGAGAAATATCAGATAATACAGATTCAGAGGCACTAACAGACTGTATGCTCGGTCATTTAAAGCGTCAAATAACAACAATTCAAGGCATTATAATAGATCTAATATTCATTTGATTATGATTGAAAATAAGTATATACAGTTTGATAATCATTTTATTTTTTATTTAAAAAAATAAATTTATAAAGATACCTATATAACTTTTTTGCTTCCTTATTACTTTTAACATTGTTTTAGAAAAAACCAATACAATATTTCAATACTAAAAATATAGTCTTTACAGTTTAGAATTTAAATATGTTTAATTTGTAAGGAAGGCGAAAAGTTTATATGTATATTTTATGAAACTATTATTTAACATGGACGTCTTGGTAATGAGAGGAGTAAACCGTAACTCACCTGTCTTATAAGGAGTGTAAGGTCTCTTTTGAATACCCATTTGGGCTTTATGGACTATGAAACTAAATTAGATAAAGAAACATGCTCCTCTCCTCTTTTTGGATTAACCATCTGGTTTTGATATCATATTAGAGAAACATGAGGTTGCATCTCATAATTAATTATAATGGAAAGAGTAACTCAATCTATATCTTATAATAAAGAGTATGAGAACTCTTCATTTTCACCGTGGAATTCTCAACAGAAACCAACATACATTTCAAAATTAAAATACTAAAAAAGAAGGTTTCATTCGATAATCATTTGATTTTTTATTTTTGAAATTCTATTTTTGATTTTCGGTTTTTTCAAAACAATTATATAAGTTTGGTTATTGTTTTTTCTATTTTTTTAAAAACAAAAAAAAAGTTTGATAATTATGTTTTTTTTTACGAAATCAAAATAAATTTTAATGAATATTTAGTTTTATAGATTTTTTTTATAAAAAAATTGGAAAATAAATATAATAAATGAAAAATAAATGAAATTGAAAAATAAATTGAAGCTACAGAATGAGAACCCGAGCTCACAAGAATTAGAATCTGGTCCATGACCATTGGAGGACAAAGTTGTTTGATTATTTGGGTCGAGCACAAAACTAGCTAGATTTAGGGGTTGTATTTCAAAAATTTCTACAATTTTGTTTCTTTGCAAAAATGCTTAATCCTTCATTTTAGTAGAATTCACTGAATTCGTTGTGACAAGAATACATCTCACTAAGATTACGTTATTTTTTAGCAACTACTTCAATCTCTATAAAAAAAAAAAAAGAGAATTAACAAACAAAATCTTATCAAATATAAAATAACAACCTAAATTTTTTTTTTAATTAAACCAAGCAAAATCAAATATAACAATTCCCACCTAATATAATTTCATATTCAAAATTACTAATTTTCTCTCCCTTATCGTCAAACTCATAAATGTATACTAAAAATGATACTAGAACGACCTCTCGTAAGTGTAAACTAAATAGGTTATGGCACTCATCCCCCAAAGAAGAAGAGTGACACAGACCGAAAAGAGGAACCTCACCGAAGCTTGCCGAGATCCCCCGGGCTTTAAATAAATCTAAGGAGCGTATCAGGATTATTTATCCCCCCCCCCCGCCCCTCGAAAATTCGGTGCGGCGGTTAGGCATCCTTAGATGAAAGAGTGGTCTTTCAAGATTGGTCGTTGTGTGTCACCACCTCCCACCTATCCTACACATTCGATCAAGGTTGTCACTGCGAAGCTATAGTTAAGGTGCACGGGGTCTTACCGTCTAGCCGTTGGTACTCCGCATCTTCACGGAGAATTCATGATATTTTAATATGATTCGATATCATCGATGATAACTTGTAGAAATACAAGTTGTCATACATTTTTATTTAGAGTAATTAGAAAAATTTGGTCGAAAATGCATTAACTTGGTATGAAATTCATGTGGATAATTAGCGTCCATGCATTTACAAAACATATTATCTTGAACATTATAAAACTTAACATCATTAGACGTAAGAATAGGATGACATGAAAAGTAAACGAAGTAAACAAAAGCTGCAATCATGAATGCATAGAAAGAAATCAGATAGACGCCAAATCTTGCAAGAAAAGAACCATGCGTTGGGCAAAAAACATAAAGAAAAAACGACAAATGCTTGGGCAGTGGATGCCACCTCAAAATGCAAGTTGGTTGCTGATTTGAGACAACCGTGGTAGAACCAATGAACCTGTGACACGAATAGTCGGCATAGCAAGGAATGGAATTAAATGCAAAGGTGTTAGAGCATCATTAGAAAGAGGCAAATACACTTCCATTTGACACCTATAAATAGCCCAACGAAATTTTGTTTAAGTGTAAAACTTCCCATCGAGAGATTGGTTGAAGCTCTGCCCAAATTTCACCTCCAAATCTGCCATTACCACTAATCTTTCAAGCTTTTCTTTAAGAACTTTTAAGTGAGAACTCAGTCTTCTTCTCTGAAAAAGATGAGAGGGCTCCACCACCTCTTTGCAACTACCATTGAAGCAACCACTATATAAGCCAAAGGAAGCAAGAGATTGAGATCACTTTCATTCTCTGCACCTCATTACATTTTTCTTGTTATCTACATTTATATTAAGTATTTGAGATTGAAAAACTCATTCTTCTTAATATAAAAACGATATATATGTGTATATATATATATATATTTCATATTTCATCCTTTCATCTCGCTTCTTTCTTTTATCATGAGCAACTAAATCTTTAAAAGGTTAAGGAAGCTAAACTCACATTTTCATTAAGTTTTACATAAGTTAGAGTTTATCTTGTTTAAAGTATTACACTGTTTGAATCTGATTGAGAGATCGATTTAAGTAGAAATAATCAACTACTTGAGAAAGTAAGTGATTGTGGATCTCATTAAGCAAGGAAAGAAGTAGCTTTAGAGATAAAGGTGATCTTTTGTATTAAATTAACTCACGCATGCATTTTAGAGATAGGGCATCGTGGCTTAAAAATACTGAGAGGTGAGTCCTTCATTTGAGGAGTTAATGACATGAACACATAACTTATGCATTACTTAGGAAAATGTTAGTAAGTTTGAGGTGGACCACCTGTGTTCCATTAAGGTCAACAAATGAACTAACAAATGAAAAATTCCTCATAGCAGCCCTCAAGTTCCTCATCTCCATTGGAGAATCTATTCAAGGAGTATATGCAAAAGAACGATGCCTTATTGCAAAGTCAGACATCATCAATCAGAGACGTAGAACTCCAGATGGGATAACTCATTGGTGAGCTAAAGAATAGACCGTATGGAACTTTGCCAAGTAATATCAAAGCCCTCGTCATGCGGAGAATGCAGGTAAGGAACAATGTCAAGCAGTGATATTGAGAAACGAAAAACCATTGACTGAGAAATTTGGAAGAAGTAATCTAACAGCTAAACCAACAAGAAACAAACAAATCCATTAATCAACAACCAACCAACCAACCAACTAAAAATTATGAAGCATAGGACTCGACACAAGAAAATCAAGAGAATGAATGTAGAGACTCATCTGTGAGGACTACAACTTCAAAAGTGTCACCAGAAATGCATCCACCTTCTTACCCGTAGACATTGAAGAAGAAGAGTGATGAAAGTCAGTTTCGACGATTCTTGGATGTACTAAAGAAATTGCATATAAACATCCCATTAATTGAAGCGTTGAAATAGATGCCATATGTGAAGTATTTAAAAGATATACTTTCTAAGAAGAGGAGGATAGGAGAATTTGAAACGGTAGCACTGACACAAGAATGTAGTGCCATGCTTCAGTAGAACATTCCAGAAAAAATAAGAGACTTGGGAGCTTCACCATCCTATGTTCTATCAGAGGTGTTGAAATAGGGCAAGCCTTATGCGGCTTAGAGGAAAGTATAAATTTGATGCTCCTAGCTATCTTTAAGAGATTAAGGAATGTTGAAGCACAACCAACATCAGTAACACTACAGTTGGTAGATTGTTCTTTAGCACATCGGAAGGAAAAATTAAGGATGTATTGGTTAAGGTTGATAAGTTTATCTTACCTGCAGACTTCATAATCCTAAATTATGAAGCAGACAGAGATGTGTCCATAATCTTGGGTAGACCATTTATATCAACAGGGCGAAGACTGATCGATATTCACAAAGGAGAAATAATCATAAGGCTGAATGGACAACAGGTGAAATTCATGTCCTCAAGACATTAGAATTTCTTGAAGAATTAGACACATTGCCATTACCACCAATCTTCCAAGCTTTTCTTTAAGGAATTCCAAGTGAGAGCTTAGTCTTCTTCTATAAAAAAGGAGAGAAAGCTCCACTACCTCCTTGCAACTGCCATTGAAGCAGCCACCATACAAGCAAAAGGAAGCAAGAGATTGTGACTGACGATTTGACACTTTCATTCTCTGCTCCTCATTACATTTTTCTTGTTATCTATATTTGTATTAAGTATTTTAGATTAAAAAACTCACTCTTCTTAATATAAAAAAGATTTCTTCCATATTTCATCCTTTCATGTCTCTTCTTTCTTTTATCACGAGCAACAAAATCTTTAAAGGGTTGAGGAAGCTAAACTGCCATTTTCATTAAATTTTACTTAAGTTAAAGTTCATCTTCTTTAAAGCATGCAATCACATTGCTTGAATCTGATTGAAAGATTGATTTAAGTATAAATAATCAACTGTTTGAGAGATTAAGTGATTATGGATCTCATTAAGTAAAGAAAGAAGTAGCTTTAGAGATAAAATTTATCCTTTATCTTAAATTAACTTACGTATGTGTCTTAGAGATAGGGCATTGTGGCAAAAACACCGAGAGATGAGTCCTTCATTTGAGGAGTTAGTGACATGAACGCATAACTTATGCATTATATAAGAAAATGTTAATAAATCTGATGATCTCTAGTCTTACTAATTATCCCTGTTGTTGGATCAAATTATAACTAATTTTTGTCGAAGCACCTCTTTTTACACTATTTTGGAAACCCAAAGACTCAATCGTATGGATATGTAAAATACAAGATTTCCAATCTTAGCAGGAAAGGGTCATCTTCTACTAGATAATTATTGATAGGGATACTGGTTAGTATATAAATTTTTTTTCATTTATTTGTGTTGGGAAAATGCTAATAAATCTTTCTTATTTATCTGTGTTTGAAAAATGTCAATAAATCTTTCTCAACCCTGCTTTATTCATTGATATTTCCTTCATATTATCCTACACACGCTATTTCATGGTGTTTGCTGCTGTCGTCACCAATTCCACACATCGTAACTATTTGATGCATCATCATTCACCATCATTCATACCAATAACCATCATCCACCATCACCATACTTGTACTTAGCCCATTAGTTAGTTATATAAAACATTCTTGACGCATAATTGAAAACTCATCGCCTTAAGATCAGGCATTAAGTTCGAACGCATCTCAATCGATTGTCTCTGCGTTTGACCCTAGACTCACAATAACTCTATTCAGACTTATACTTGGGTCTTAATAGAGAAAACATTGCGTTTAACATATATTATTCAATTCACTTAGTAATTAAGGCACGACATAAGGCTATAATTCATTCAACCATTGCAAACGCAACAATATACATAATTATAACTATATTTAACCAAAAAATACCAATTATTGAGAGGTAAATAGATAGTAAAAAATTGCTAATCCCTCAAACTATCCCCAATCTCACATACAACTTACAAAACCTACCGAGGGGTAAATAAATATCTAAAAAAACTTGTTTTATGGATGAATTCCATGAAGTATATATGCATAAATACAATGAGTTACATTTTAAATAACATGGAGTACATAGGTAAACTTATAATAATATTCAATAAAAGAGGGATTATAATGGTATACATAGATGACTTATGACTTAAATGGGATTACAATGAGTATATACATGCGATATTTTTAATAATGATTATATACATGTGATATTTTTAATAATGATTGTATGCCAAAATTAAAGCTAACAAATTTCAATGGATTTATAGAGCATACTCCTCCATTCGAAATTCAAAACCCACCTTGCCCTCCAATCTCAAACCGTAAAAAGGAAACACTCCAAACCCTTTAATTTGCTTCGATAAATACGATTACAATTGGAATGTAGAACTTCTACCAGAGTTTACTAGCAATGTTGCACATAAGAGATGATGGAAGGTGTGCATAACGCCATGGTTGAAAATCTATATAAGTTCTATTTGCTTCGTTTAGCCATGTGAAAGAACAATTGGGGTAGAGTCGAAGGCAATTAGAGAAGAAAACTTTACCAATTGCACTTTTCTCTCTCATTTCTTCCACATGATTTACCCCCTTTGTTGTTCTCTTTTTTTTTTTTTTTTTTTTTTTGTTATTTATTATATTTATTGCCATCGATGATGGAAGCCTGAGTATAAGAGGATGGACAAATCGTAAACAGAAAAACTAAAATGAGAAATCTCAATCATAAATATAGAAAATAAAAATTATATATATATATGTATGCGCGTAAAATTCCATTGATTTTTGGTTATAGAGAATATATATTATTCAAATCCTCCTAAAATTCTCTTACTTCTAACAAAAACAATCATATTTATGTTGTGATGGTATATCTATAAAAAAACTAGATATGCAAAGGTATAACTAGAAAAAGGAATCTCCAATTTCCTCCTCTAAATTAACTAACTAATTCTAATCAGACATTAATTAATCTAAATAAACAGCTAAACAAAATATTGAGTGAAGTATACTAATTATCCTATAATTCCCGTCCTCAACAATCTGGTAGGTATTTTTGCAATATTACTGACAATTTAGGTATATCTCAATGTTGAGTATTTTAGGTATGCATTTTTTTTTTTTATAATTTCGCTAACTTAAATCATCTCTTTTTAATTAAAAAAAAAAAAAAAAAAAAAGAAAGCATACGTTTTTCAAACGTAAATCGTTTTCGCAAACTTTTTTTTTATTCTTTTTGAAATTTCTAACATTTTTAAAATTAAAAAAAGAACAGAAAACTCAATTAAATATTAAACATAAATTAATACATAATGTGTAATTGTTGTGTTTTCAATTGCCTAAGTAGCAGAAACTAACTCGTGGGTGTGTTATTTTTCACGAGATTTCTTTGGGACACATAACTTGCATGATTGGTTTAGGAGTACTAAAGAAAATTGGATTAATTAGTTAGGCTTTGAGGGCATGATTCAATTTTTTTGTATCAAGTAGGTCGTGTGCTTATGAATGATTGGTAGGGTATTTCCAATGATCAATGTTACATTTAGGGGACTCTAATGCTAGGTTGGAATGTCTAGATTATTACTCTATAAGTTTTCAATTGCTTTTATTCTTTTATATTTCGGTCTTTTATTTTCTCCATCCTCACCAAACACCCTGTTACTACTTTAGATTGAAAATTAGCTTGGGTAGAATTATTCTAAGCTTCCTTGTGGATCGACCCAATATCCTTTTATACTACTCAGTTTTAGTAGTCTTAGATCAATATTATAATCGATAGATAGTCTTAACAACCTTCACTCCTTCACTCAAACATCAAAATTTTTTATGATTGTTTTGTTAATCTACATATCTACGTTGTTTTCATGTAATTTCAAAGGAAATAACAAACATATCATATACAATTCTATTGCACACGATATCATTGGTAAAAATTTTAAGTTTTTTTTTTTAAAAAATTTATTTAAAGGCTTGTTTTAGAATCTCACATTGCTTAGTTTAGGAAGTGAAATCTACTTCTTATACTCACACCTTGAGCTATAAGTTTGAACCCTAAGGGGTACCTATATTTTAGAGGGAATGAGGTGGTGGGTATGGTGGATATCCCATGCATGTGCCTAACCAAGCCTAACCTGTTGGTTATGTGTGGTAAGGTGAGACACGCATGTATAATTATTTTTTATTAAAATTAATTATTATTTTGATTTATTATTTTATTATTAAATAAAAGAAAAGAGTCTTCCATCTCTTACATGGTCTACAAAACTTCCCGTGTCTTACATGTGGTCTCGCACGTTCTACGGCTGCAAGCGTTTCTCTCAGCTTTAGTTGTGCACCGCAGCTGGCCCTCGAGGTCTATAAAAGGCGCAAGCTTTTCAGGAGTTTTACACATCTCAATTCATTCCATTTTCTCTCTCGAGCTCTTCTTCTTTCCCGTTTTTATTTTTTGGGCATCTCAGTCCTAAAGGTTGTGAGTTTTCCAGTCAGGTAAAGTGCAACTTCGATCGTGATAATTTTATCTATTATGAGCTGTTTTATCTTGGGGACAACATGCTAATTCCATAGAATTGTTTGCACATTTGGACAAAGCTGCGAAACTTCTTAAAGAGAGCGAGATCCGCAACTCAATTTGTAACGAGCTTTTGTTTTGTAGGTTCCTTTTCTGACTACTGTCGTTCATGACCATTCGTTGTTGTCATCTTCTGTACATCGGAGGGTAGTAGTTCTAACAATTTTAAGATGTGTTTCATCTGCCACTACTGCAATGACCCTTACAAATCAAAATGGCATTATGAAATCCGATCTCAACTATTCATTCTGATTCAAAGGAGAAAACTTCAAATGATGGAAGCAAAAGAAACTGTTTTTCCTCACAGTAAAAAAGGTTGTCGACATTTGTACTACGGAGAAGCTATTTTCCCAAAAGAAGATCCTACTGAACAACGAATAAAAGCAGTTGCAGATTGGGAAGAAAGGGATTTCTTATGCAAAAATTTTATTTAAACGGTTTAATTGATGATTTGTATGATTATTACAGTACAATAAAGACAGCAAAAGATGTATGGGATGCCCTGCAAAAAAAGTACGACACCGAGGAGGCCGGTTCAAACAAATATGTTGTTAGTCATTACCTAAAGTTCCAGATGATGGATGACAAATTTGTGGAGGCCCAATCCCATGAACTGCAGAAGATGACCTATGCAATAATAAGTGAAGATATGCCCCTAAACGAGCAATTCCAAGTTGTCGTTATTATTAATAAATTGCCTCCTTTATGGAGGGATTTCAAGAATACCTTGAAGCATAAGACCAAGGAGTTTTCTTTGGAGAGTCTGATCACTTAGATGAGAATTGTGGAGGAAGGAGGACTAGAGGGAGGAGGTGAACATTGTTCTCAAAAAATCCACCTCTGCCGGGATAAAGCCTGACCAAATGTCCAAGGGAACTAAGAGGAAAAGTCAGAACCGTGGTTCAAGCAACCAAAAAATAAGAAGAAGTAGAAACCCCCCTTGGGAGAAACAGTATAGTTCCTTTGCTTTAACTGTAATAAGCTTAGACACATGGCTAGGAATTATAGGAACATGCATCGTCCTGCTGGTGAGGCAAACCTGACAGAAGAACCGTTAGTAGCCATGATCACAGAAATAAATGTGATCGTTCGTTCTGAAGGGTGGTGGATAAATACTGGCGCTACACACCATGTCTGTCATGACCTCAGCCTATTTAAAACTTATACTGAAACTAAGGATACGAACATTCTATTAGGGGATTACCACTCAATGAAAGTTGCTGGAACTGATAAGGTGGAGTTAAAGTTTATCTCCAAGAAGGCTCTCACCTTGAAGAATGTCCTGGATACTCTAGAGATTAGAAAGAACTTAGTCTCGGGCTATCTCCTCAACAAGGCTGGATTTACCCAAACTATAGGGGCAAGTTTATATATCTTACTAAGAATAATCTATTCATAGGGAAGGGTTAAGAAACTGGGGGCATGTTCAAATTAAACTTTGACATAAATAAAATGAAATCTTCTGTTTATATATTGTGTTCTTTAAATGTTTGGCATGCTAGACTTTGTCATGTTAATAAGAGATTAATTAGTAACATGATTAGGCTGAAAATGATACCTAAGATATCCATGAATGAATTTGATAAATGCAAGTATTGTAGTAAGGCTAAAATAACTAAGACTCCACATAAATCTATACTTAGGGAATTTGAGCATCTAGATTTAATTCATTCCGAGTTATGTGAATTTGATGACATCTTGACTAGGAATAGTAAAAGATATTTTATTACTTTTATTGATGATTGCTATGATTTCACCTTTGTATACTTGTTGGAAAACAAAAGTGATGTGTTTGATGCTTTTAAATTATTTGTAACTGAAGTAGAAAATCAATATATCCAAAAGGTTAAAAGACTTCGTAGTGATAGGGGAATTGAGTACAACTCAGATGGCTTTAATGAATTCTTTAACTCACATAGAATAATACACAAAAAGACTGCACTTACTCTTATGAAATGAACGAAAAAACCGAAAGAAAAAATAGAACTTTAAATGAGCTAGTAGTTTCTATTTTACTCAGTTCAGGAGCCGCATCTTATTGGTGGGGTGAAATCATCTTTACCATGTGTTATATCTTAAATAAGATACCGAAATCTAAAAACACAACATCACCTTACGAATTCCTCAAGAATAAGAAACCAAACTTGTCATACTTTAAAACTTGGAGGTGTCTAGTCTTTGTAAGAATTCTAGACTCTAAAAGAAGAAAGCTTGCTAGTAGAGCCTATGACTGTGTCTTTATAGGTTATGCTATAAATAGTAAAGTCTATAGGTTCTATGACCTAGTAAACCAAGTGATCATTGAGTCAAATGATGCTTACTCTTTTTAGGATAAATTTCCCTTTAAATCGAGAAATAGTGGGGGCTAAAGATCCAGTAGTCTAACCCTAGTTAGGAATCCTACCTCTATAGAAGAAACTAAACCAAAACCTAGAAGAAGCAAAAGAACTAGAACCGTAAAGGATTTTGGGGATGACTTCTAGACCTATAACGTAGAAGAAGACCTTAAAGACCTCAAAGAAGCCTTGTCCTCTATAGATGCAACTTTTGGCAAAAAGTTATAAATGATGAAATGGACTATATTGAGTTAAATAGAAGTTGGCATGTGGTAGACCTACCCTTTGGTTGCAAAGCAATCCTAAGGAAGAAGCTTAGACTTGATGGAACAGTTGACAAGTTTAAAATCAGGTTAGTAGCAAAGGACTTTAGACGAAGAGAAAACATATTCTTTGACACCTTCTCTCCGTAGAATTACCTCAATTCGTGTACTGTTTTCTCTAGTTGCCCTAAATAACCTCATAGTACATCAGATGGACGTAAAGACCGTTTTCTTAAATGGTAAACTTGAAGAAGAGATTTATATAGAACAACTTGAGGGCTTTATAGTCCATGGTCAAGAGAATAAGGTTTGTAAGCTAGAAAAATCTTTTTATGGTCTGAAACAAGCTCATAAGCAATAACATGAAAAATTTGATAACCTAATATTATCTAAAGGTTTTAAGATTAATTTAAAGTGAAAAATGCATGTACTATAAGTTTGAAAACAATTTTTGCATTATCTTGTGTTTGTATGTAGATGACTTGTTAATATTTGGGTCGAATTTGTACGTCAAAATTGATGTAAAATCTATGTTGAGTGCAAACTTCGATATGAAAGACTTAGAAGAAGCAAGTGTAATCTTAGGCATAAAAGTGACTAGGTCTGAAAATAGAATTTCCTTAGATCAATTTCACTATGTAGAAAAAATTCTAAAGAAATATAATTATTTTGAATGTAAACCAACATGTACTTCTTATGACCCTAGTGTTAAGTTGTTTAAGAACACTGGTGATAGTGTTAATCAAATTGAGTTTGTGAGTATCATAGGCAGTCTCAGATATGCTATTGACTGCACTAAACCTAATATAGCTTATGCTGTAGGATTACTTTATAAGTTTACAAGAAGATCTAGTATAAAGTATTAGAATGCTATAGAAAGGGTTATGAGTTACTTAAAGAAAACCAAAAACCTAGGATTACATTATTAGAAGTTTCTCACTATCCATGAAGGGTTCAACAATGTTGACTAGAACTCCCTCTCGGATGATTCAAAGGCTACAAGTGGCTGTATCTTTAATATAGCAGATGGAGTTGTCTCTTGGAAGTCAAAGAAACAGACAATTTTAGCCCAATCGACGATGGAGTCAGAAATGGTAGCATTAGCAATAGCTAGTAAAGAAGCAAGCTGACTTAGAAGTTTGCTATCAGAGATTCCCTTATGGAAAAAATTGGTACCATCCATATCGATCCATTGCAATCTATCAAGCATAGATATCGATATGGATACAATCAGATATGATGATTCATCAATTTCTAAAAAACTAAGATCCAATATGTCTAAGGATACGTAATTTTTAATATATTTTTATATATAAATTTAACATAAAGAAAGTGAAGGAACTCAAAAAGAAGAGAACTTTGAGTGGAAGCAAGATCGTCCCAATTCTCATTTTTCATTGAATGTATGTTTTTGCAGTAAATAAAGAACAAGATATGCATTTCTATAAATTATAACATGCTTTAACAAAAGAAAAACCTGAGGTTTTAGAAACCCATACCTTTGAAGGCTTTCTCGAAGAATCCCTCGAACAATATGCGAACACTACCACAATGGTTTGATCGGTATTCTCAGGCAGAGGACCTAGGAATGGTGGGATCTGACTATTTTAGAGTGGGGAAATTTTTAGCAGAGAGGAGGAAGAATTGAGATTGTTTACCAACAACTCAAAGCTCACAGAACAATTCATGTCTTGCTCTTGGTGTGTGTCACTTAGCAGAAGGAGACTCGTTCCTTTCTTTCTTAAGCCAAAATACCACAACCACCCACATAGAAAATAGAGAAAGGGAGTTGTAACTACCTCAATCATTTTAAATTAAAATATAATTTAATATATATATATATATATCAAATATAACATATAACCTATAGTTTTAATATTGTATCACATACAATATAACATATAGTTTCTTTTCTCTCTCTCGTATGACATTTAGTATAAATCACAATTATATTAAATTTAACAATTGTGAATCCAATTCATATAAATAATATTTGAATCATATTCAAATATTTAATTCCTCTCACTAAAGCTATAATGTATCAAATACATTATAATAATTATATCACATATAATTAAAATAACTTAATTATATCATATATAATTAAGTTCCTCTATTAATTTTAACAATTAAAATTAATCCAAAAACTGATTCTCATTTAATCCTAGTGAGCTACTAAGGGTACCTTATGGACCTGTAGCTTGAAGCTTCAATGATACATGAATAATTAATCAAACTCTTTAATTAAATTATTCACCATCAGTTAACTATCAGACACTCCACTAAAGACCAATAGTTGCACTCTTCACACTACAGATATATTTATGTGTCCATTGGATGTAACAATTCAATAGTACAATGACTCTTCACAAATTGCTCGTAAGTACAACTAGACCAAAATTACCGTTTTGCCCCCATAATTACATCTAACTTCTTAAGTACCACTAATCTCTCTAATGAACAATAGATCATAGTCCAACTATGATTAAATTCCTCTCAGGCCAGGAGAGGGTGTGGCGCCACATTATTCAAGCCATGGAATCAGCCCTTAATGGAGCAACTTATCTACTTACCCTGACCTCAGGAAAGGAGTGAATTTCTTTTTGTGTAGCTGTGTTCCCAGCTCCCCAATCAAATGAATCCCAAAAATGGTAGGCTTGTTAAGTCGATGATTTGGCCACTCTCGCACATACAAATCAAAGGACTACCCTCATAGGTAGGAGTTCACAACTCATTTAGGATTCAGGTCATGTTACCTATGGTCATTCTGGTGAAATGTAAGTCTCTATTATGAACGACGTTATATAATGAGACTAAACATTTCGTAATCCGGACTTATACAAACTCCTTTATATAGAATATCCCCGCTCACATGTCTATACATGAATGATCAGGATCATATCATTTGTAGCACTTTATAACAATTGTAACACCTACAAAGTGGGCCATATTTGTAGTGTCACCCTTATGTTATCACTTAAACATGATCCAGCCTTATGACTCTACATACATGTTTAAGTTTCAAGATAACCTTGGATGTTAGTTTATTGGTTTGCAGTTAATGCAACTAAAAAAAGGAATAAAATATCATATATTTTATTAAATAGACAATGAGTTTGAATAAAATATAATTTATTTTATTAATTAAATAATAAGTTTGTTCAATACATTTAAAAACTATATTTCAATACATTTAAAAACTATAGGACCCTACGAGAGTTAGAGCATCAACCTCAATAGAAAGATACAAAATGTAATCCACCAAAACATAAAATACCAAATTAATAACATAAAATTAATCAACCAAATACATATTACAAAATTCTGAGTACAAACTAGAGAAACTTGAAACATTATCACCTCAATTCTGAGTGAATTGGGAACTTTGGCCTTTCATGGCGGTCCTTTGATTTGTATGGGTGCGAGTGGCCAGGTCACTGACTCAAACCTACCATTTTGGGGTTTCATCTGATTTGGGAGCTAGGAACTCAGCTACACAAGATGGAAATCACTCCTTCCTCGAAGTAGTGGTAAGTAGATAGATTTCTCCCTTAAAAGCTGATCTCGGGGCTTGAACGATATGGTGCCACACACCTTATCATTGCCCGAAAGGTGTTAACACATAGTAGGACTATGTTGTATTGTTCATTTGAGGGATCAGTGGTACTATATAACTATAGTGGCAAAACGATAAATTGGCCCACCTATACTTACGAGCATCTGTGAAGGGTTATCATACTGATGATTGGTTATATTCGATGGACATAGAAATATATTTGTGGTAAGGAGAGTTCAACTTCGGTCTTTAGTGGAATGCCTGGCAGTTAACGGATGGTGGAACTTGTGGCTAAATAGTTTAGTTAGCTATTCATGTACCATTGGAACTTCGTGCCATAGGTCCACAAGGCCCCCTTGGTAGTTTAGATTCAAGTTGAGAATCAGTTTTTGGCTCAGTTTGAAATGTTCAAATTGACAAGAGGGAATTCGATTATATATGATATGATTGAACTAGTTAATTATATATGATATAATTGACTTCATGTATGAGATACATTAATTTGGAGGAAATTGGATATAAATATGATTTATATCTAGTGGAGGAGAAAACACCATGGTTAATATATGATATTAAATTATAAGTTAATGAATATAATATGATTATATTTATTAATTTTTAATTGGACAGTTATGGGATTATTGGCCGCCGTTTTCTCTGTAACCATGCGTTAGTGGGAAGTTCCATTTGGTTTTCGTAACTGATGAATAAAATAAAAATTGTTATCATTTTGCTAAGAACACGGGTAATGACTCACAGTGTGTTTGCATCCTATCACATAGTGAATTGAGAGCCTATATGATAGCTCGAGTTTACTAGACGATCACTTACATGCGCGCTGTTTTTTAAACGATCGCCCACCTTTTCCTAAACGATCACTTAGCGCCGAGCTTTTACTAAACGATCGTATAGACGATCACTTACCTTTTCCTACACGATCGTATACTTCACCTAAATGATCAAGCACCAAGCACTTTGTCTATACGATAAACTCGCCTTTTCTTCTACTTGCTTGATCGTTGTATACCACCTCTTTTCTTTCTCCCGTCTACCAAATTCGAACAGAGTCCACTCTTTGGATTTTCATTCCGAGAATACTAAGGGTTCGAAGTGGTGGTGTCGTCTCCATCTTTGTCTGTTCGTGTGGAGTCCGTTCATGGTAGATGATTGGGTTACTGAACGGTAGCTTGCCATTCTAGCGAGAGCGAGAGTGTCCGTTCGTGGAGAGAGTGAGATTTACCGAGAAGAGAGTCTTCAACTGGTATGTTTTCTTGGTCTCTTGTTTATTTATCTTTAAGCATGCTGGTAATTTAGTAGTTTGATGTATATCTATTTGTGTGAATGTAAATGTGGTAATTCTGTCACAATGCTTTTAGAAAGATCCGTTTCCGCTCAGAGGTACTCTTGTATAAAAGTTTTTTCACATACATCTCATGTATATTAAACAAAAGTTGATGAACTGAGATAGTTAGCCTTAAAATCCTAAAAAAATAGCTAACTATTACAAATAGCAAAGAGTCTCCGGTTCAAATAGGCAAATCGGGTCTTGAACTGTCCAGACGAAGAAACGCATCTCCACTGATCGTGTACCAACCTCCTTGTGATTGCCTAAATGAAAGAGTAAACGCTTTACTCAATCGTTTACCAATGCTTCTTGAGCTAAATGATCGTTTACCTTTTCTATGCGATGAAGCATGAGGCATGCAATCATACAGCACGCAACGCACAATGCAAGTCTTAAACGATCATCTAAATGACAACGATGCAGTGAAGCACAATCGTTTAAACGATCACTGAGCAAGCGTGAGGTATCACATACTAGGTGATCGTGTGGTTAGTAACTATGTGATGAGGCATGCTAACTACATGATCGTGTAGTGCGCACAACTTTTATTAAACGATGACCATCAAATGCTCTTAACTCAATCGTTTACCTCTAACATTCACACGATCGAGCAACCAACACTATGCGATAGAGCAAACACTTTACCCCAAATGCTACATGATCGCGTAGAAAATTCTACACGATTGTTTAGCAAAATCTCAACGATCGTTTACCTGAGGCTACACGATACGACTAACCTTTGGTCTTCTTCTTCATTGAGAACCACATCTCCATTCTTTGAAACTTCATCACGAACGACCCGACGAACTCAAACACTTTGAATTACAGACTCGATTGTTTGTTAATTATGCCCAAAAACACAAGGGCCTTTACAAATTAACACTTTGTAATTGAAAGAAAGTTTTAAACGGAGGAAATTAAACCCATAAACATTAATAAAAGACCATCCACAAACGCATTTAACACTTAAACGCAATGTAAAAACCTTAAACCCACCACGAATGTAAAAGAAGTTCAAAACAGAAGTGAAATTTGGAATATCAAAACAACCTGTCTCTGATATCGATTGAAGAAAATCAGACATGAGGATTTTCATGAGCAGTGGAATGATCGTTCCAAATTCTATTCGAAATTGAACATAAACAATTACATACAAAAAATGGAAACTTACAGGTCATGCAACTAGAAATTACAACATGCTTTAAGATAATCAAGGGATAGAGTATCATACCTTTCAAGACTCATTCTTCAAACTCCCTCGATCACAAACACTCGAACAGTGTCCAAGAAAACAATACATGAACGCTTGAACACAACGACTGCAACATAACACGATTAACAACGAACACGAACCCAACAATGTCAAGATCACGAACCCAACGAACGACTTTCAAAATCTCGAACTGAGTGGAGTTGAGTGAGGATACCACCACAATGGTTACCTTGGTATTCTCAGTGTGAGAATCCAGGAGTTATGGGCTCTGTATGAACTTGGTTAGAGAAAAAGACTGGAGGAACAAAAATCGTGTAAATGATTGAACAAGTAGAAGATGACATAGTCTATCATATAGACCATGTGCTCAATCGTGTAGAAGAAGGCAGCGTATCGTATAGATAATGCCCTGCGATCGTTTATCTATGACCAGCTGAATGAACTATCGTATAGTGACATTCTACGATCGTTTAGTCTCTCTATGTGCTATTACTCAGTGAAACAATTTCACTTGATAGCATTGTCGTGAGTTTCTTTTCGAAAATAACAACTCTTAATTTTTAAGAAATTTTTTTCCTTTTATCTCATGGTTACCATAAAACCACCAATAACCTCTCAGTCAATTGGTTATTAGAGAAAAAGAGATAATTATCCAATAATTAATATTATTATAAATAAATATGATAACCAACTTTCCATATTATATCTATAACCTATAGTTTTAATATTTCATCTCATGAAACATATAAACCATAGTTCTTTTTCTTTTTTATGGTACTTAATGTAAATAATATTTACATTAATCCTCCACTTGATGTATCTCATACATCACACCAATTATATCATATATAATTGAATTTCTCTTATCAATTTAAACACTTCAAACTAACACCAAGTAATGATTCTCAACTTGAATCCATTGAGCTACCAAGAGGACCTTATGAACCTGTAGCTTGAAGCTCCAACGGTAGTGAATAACTGACTAAACTCTTTAGTCACGGGATCCACCATGCATTAACTGTCGGACACTCCACTAAAGATCAACAACTGCACTCTCCTTACTAGAAATATATTTTGTGTCCATATCAACCAATCAACAGTGTGATAACCCTTCACAGATTGCTCGTAAGTATAATTGGTCCAATTTACCGTTATGCCCCTATAGTTACATCTAACTCCTTAAGTACCACTGATCCTTCTAATGAACATAAGGCATAGTCCTTCTATGACTGACTTTTCTCTTCCAAAGAGAGGTTGTGGCTACTATGTTCAAGACGTGAAATTAGCCCTTAAGGGAGCAATCGATCTACTTACCCCTGCAGGAGTGAATTCCATCTTGTGTAATTGAGTTCCCGGCTCTCAAATCAGACAAATCCCCAAAAAGGTAGGCTTGTTGAGTTGACAATCTTGCCATTCTCACCCATACTAATCAAAGGACCGCCATCAAAGGCATAAGTTCCCAAAACACTCCGGATTGAGGTCGTTTAGGTGAGATGTAAGTCTCAAGTATCAACAGTGTTATATAAAGAGACTAATCATCTCGTGTCTGGTCTTATACAAATTCTTTGTATAGGACACCCCCGCTCGCATGTCTCCATATGAATGGTCAGGATCAACCATCTATAGTAGTTCATAACACTTGTAAGCCTCTACAAAGCGGGCCGTATTTGTAGTGTCACCAGGATCAGGTATTCCTCCTTAATCCTTATACTATAGACTTATTTAGGTTATCACTTAAGGCATGATCCACTTGTATATCTCATATACATGTTAAGTTTTCATATAATAATCATGGAGCTTTGTTTATTGGATATGAGTAAATGCAAAATAAAATAACTCTTATTTTATTCATAAGAATGTGTACAATGTTTACAAACTATGAGACTTCGGAAGAATTAGGACACTAATCCCAACAAAATATCAGTACCACCAAATGAATCTAACCACTTGGAACAAACTTTACCTGACATAAGTTTTAAGCGAGAGTTATAAAGAAACACCTTTTGTCCGACTTCAAACTCGATTGGTGCTATCGTCCTGTCGTGGAATTCTTTTGTTTGTTTCTTGTAGATAAGAGACTTTTTGAATGATTCCAGCCCTATCTCCTTAAGTTCTTCAATCTGTAGAAGTTTTACCTCACCTGATACCTTAAGGTCCCAATTACACTGTCCGATTGCCCAATAGGCCTCATGTTGTATTTCCACAAGGAGGTGGCAAAACTTATCGTAGATCATCTTATAGGGAGACATCTCTATAGGTGTCTTCAAGATTGTACGATAAGCCTATAAAGCATCATTTAGCCTCAGGCTCCAATCCTTCCTACTAAATTTCCCTAGCTTCTCCATAATTGATTTTATCTCTCTATTTGAAACCTCTGCCTGCCTATTTGTCTGGCAATGTATGGAATGAAAATATAGTGTTGCATGCCATATTTCTTCAAGAGAGCTACTATCACCTTGTTGCAAACATGTGTACCCTGGCCATTGATGATTGCACATGTAAAACCAAACATGCAAAGTATGCAAGACTTTAAAAATCCTGCAATCAGTTTAGAATCATCAGTAACAGTGACCTTTGCTTCTACCCATTTGGAAACATAGTCCACAGTAAAAAGAATATATTCAAATCTGCAGGAAGAAGGAAAAGGACACCAATCAAATCTAATCCCTAAACATAAAATATCTCACAAATAACTATAGGGACTTGAGACATTTCGTTCCTACGAGATAAACCTCCAGACTTCTAACATCTCTCATATGTTTGATAATAGAAATATGCATCCCTAAAAAGTGTGTTCCAATACAATCTTAAGTTTAACAGTTTTTTAGCTGTGCATTTAAGACTAAAGTGCTCCCCGCATGTGTGTTTGCGACTAAAAGCTAAAACAGAGAAAATCTCATCATTAGGAACACATCTTCTAACTATTTGGTCAACACAAGATTTCCAAAAAAAAAAAAAAAATGGATTCTCCCAAATAATATTTTTCCTCGCTTTTTAGTTTAGCTTTCTTATGCCTACTGAGGTTAAAAAGAATATCACATGTGACTAGATAGCAAATGAGATCATTGTACCATGGAGTCATTGAGATATCATCAACCTGGTGTAGAGCCTGGTAAGGGAAATCCCCATCAGAGGGTAAGTAGTCATCCATTTTCACTAACCTACTCAAATGGCCCACAACAACATTTTCAGAACCTTTTGCATCTTTTATTGCAACATCAAACTCCTGTAATACGAATCCAATGAAGAATGCATGGTCTATACTTCTTCTTGTCCATCAGATAGTGCAATGCATGATTAGAATATCAGTTACATGTGAGTCAAGAATATATGATTGAAACTTTCCTAAAATAAAAAAAATACAGAGTAGTCCTTTTTTTGTAGTGGTATAATTGCATGAGCAAGATTCAAGGTCTTCAAAGCATATTATACCATGTGATGCTTCTTCTCAATTCTTTGTCCAAGAACAACCCCAATAACATAGTTTCTGGCATCACACATGATTTCAAATGGGAGATCCCATTGAGGGGCCTGAATCACTAGTGCACTGGTCAAAGCCATCTTTAGCACATCAAAGACTTGCTTACACTTCTCACTGAAGTTAAACTCTACATCTTTCTGAAGCAAAGTGGTCGTCAGTAAGGAAATTTTGCTAAAACCTTTAATGAATATATGATAAAAACCTGCATGGTCTAAAAAAGGACGAACATCCTTTACACTGGTAGGGTAAGGGAGGTTCACAATAATGTCTATCTTTGTCTGATCTACCTCTGTCCCTCTAGAAGAGATAACATGCCTTAGCACAATACCATGATTAGCCATAAAATGATATTTCTCAAAGTTTAGCACAAGGTTACACTCGATACATCTTCCAAGAACTTTAGATAAATTTAAAAGACAATCATCGAAAGACTCACTGTATGTGGTAAAATCGTGCATGAATACTTGTATGCACTTTTCTATGAATTCAGAGAAGATGCTCATCATGCACATTTGGAATGTGTGAGATGCATTGCACAAGAAAAAGGGCATCTACCTAAAGGCAAATATCCCGAACGGGCAAGTGAAGGGCATCTAGTAAGATGTTCAATCATTTGATCTATAAATGGAATGGGAAAATGGTCTTTTTTAGTTACAAATTTGACTTATGAGAATCAATACACATTCTCTACCCACTTTGTACCCTTACAGGTATTAAATTACACTCATCATTTTTGACAACAGTTATACCAATTTTCTTGGGCACAATGTGAATATAGCTCACCCTCTCACTATCAGGGATGGGGTAGATAATACCTGCCTCTAAAAGTTTGAAAATTTCTTTCATTACCACTTCCATCATGGGGATTCAGGCACCTCTGAGGTTGTCTACATGGCTTGGAACCCTCTTCTAATGAAATCATGTACATACAGATCACATGAATTCTCTTAATATTTGTTATGGTCCAACCAATTGCTATCTTGTGCTCTTTGAGCACCTTAATCAATTTGGCTTCCTGTTCAGCGGTTAGATCATTTGAAATAATGATAGGCAGGGTATCCAACTCTACTAAATAAGCGTACTTTAGGTGCTCTAGTAGTTCCTATTGGGGTGTATACCCTAAAACCTCGAGGTTTTATGTTAGTTGAATCAATGGTTGATTAATTTTATATCACTTGTGCTATAATTCATTAACCTATGATCCAAAGTCATCTGATGTAACTTAAACATTTATGTAGAGACATACAGATGGATCATGTTTAAGTGATAACCTAAATGGTTTGTAGTATATGGATAAGGTTGGGTGCCTTATCTTGGTAACACTACTGATACAACCCACTTTTTAATTGTTACAATTATTGTAAAGTACTACAAATGATCTGATCCTGACCATTCTTGTGGAGACATGTGAGAGGAGATATCTTATACAAAAGAGTTTGTATAAAGTACCGGACCACGAAATGTGAAGTCTCTCTTTATAACGTCGTTGCTAGAAGAGACTTACATTTCACCAAGATGACCATGGGTAACTTGACCTTATTCTTGAGTGAGTTGTGAATTCCTATCTATGAGGGCGATCCTTTGATTTGTATGAGTGAGAGTAGCCAGATTCGCCAACTTAATAAGCTTACCATTTTGGGAATTCGTCCAATTAGGGAGCTGGGAACACATCTGCACAAGAAGAAATTCACTCATTCCCTATAGTTAGGGTAAGAAGATAAATTGCCCCCTTAAGAACTCATTTCGAGACTTGAATTCTAGCCCGAGGGGAGTTCAGTCATAGTTGAACTATGACTAATTGTTCATTAGAAGGATTAGTAGTACTTTAGGAGTTAGATGTAACTACAAGAGTAAAACGGTAATTTGACCTAAATGTATTAACGAGCGATTTTTGAAGGGTCAACGCACTGTTGATTGGTTATATCCAATAGACAAATAAATATATCTATATTGCGAAGTGTTCAGCTGCCAGTCTTTAGTGGAGTGACTGACAGTTAATGAATGTTGATTAATTTGATTAAAAGGATCAATTAATCTCGTATTATTGGAGCTTCAATCTATAAGTCCATAAGATCCCCCTCATTAGCTCAATGACGATTGATGGGAATCAAATAATTTTTTGTGTGATTTGAATTGTTCAAATTAATTAAAGTGAATTAATTGTATAAGGAACAGTTAAATAATGTATATTGATAGATTGTATAATAAAATATATGTTGATACATTTTTATGAGAGAAAGAAATACTTGAATATCATTCAAATACTAATTATATGAATATGGTTCATATAAAAACTATATGTTAAAATTTCATGGGAATTTGATTCATATTAAATTTAATTATATTTTTATGAGAGAAATAAATATTTGGATATGATTCAAATATTAATTATATGAACATGATTCATATAAAAATTATATGTTATAATTTAATGTGAATATGATTCATATTAAATTTATATAGTTTTATGAGAGAAATAAATGTTTGAATATGATTCAAATATTAATTATATGAATATGATTCATATAGGAATTATATGTTAAAATTAATATGAATATGATTTATATTAAATTTATTTATTTTATTGAGAGAAATAATTTGAATATGATTCAATTATTAATTATATAAATGTGATTCGTATAAAAATTATAGGTTAAAATTAAAATGGATTTAATTCATATTAATACTTTAGATTATTTGAGAGAATAATACACTATAGTTTATGTTATATGTGATATAATATTAACTATAGGTTATATGTTATATGTGACATAATATATAGTTTAAATATATATTAAAGTGGTCAATATATATACTAAATTCAAATTTAGAATTTGAATTTAATTATTTCAAATTTAATAAAAGGGAGGGAGTTACAACTTCCTTACCCCATAATCTCTCATTATCTCACGTAACAAATGTGGAGAGAGAAAGTTCTCTCCTCCCACTCTCTCTAGTCTCCTTCTCTCTGTGCTGTTTATAGGGAAGATTTTATTCTTTCAATTCTTTTTTCTTCTTCTCTCCTGCCAAACTTATGTGCAAGCCCACAACTCTGCATGGTTTATGTCCCTGAGAATAATGGAGAAGACCCCGTGGTAGTGTCTGGTTGTGGTGTTCGTGGGATTGAGAGAAGACGATGCGAATTGGAAAGGAACGCAAAGAATTGGTTTTCAACCTGTAAGTTATTTCTTAATCATTTCCTCTCTAATTTGCACTATAGAAAGCATCCTTAGGTTTATATTTTTCTATGGTTTCAATCGTCTGAATTTTCTGCATTATATAAAATGAAATTTAGAGATTAATGCGTCTAATTGCTTCCGTTGTGGGGAATTCCAATCCCTTCAGTTCCTTAAGTTCCAACTTGGGAGTCTATCGGAGTCTGCACGATAGAAAACAATATTTTCTCGATCAAATCATTAGATAAAGAATCAAGACTTATCGGTTTAGGCACTGTAAAAAAAGATAGATTGTCAAAGAAAATAGTGACACTAGAGTCATCCTAATCCTTGTCATAATATACATCTCAAATTACTTCTTATTCCAATGAGTCAATCACATCATTTGACACATTGTAAGAGGACTCTGATTGGAGACTCTCATAGCATAAAAAATGTTATATTTAATTTTTTCTCTATCAAATTCAACAGACAATGTGCCCTCATCTATATTTATCTTAGTCTTTACAGTTTTCATGAAGGATCTGCCATGTAAGATAGATGTAGATGAATGTGAAGCATTCTTTTCCATTTTCACAATATAAAAAACAAGAGGAAAAATTAATTCATTGACTTGGATAAGAACGTCCTCTACTACTCCTATGGGATGTATGAATGACCCATCAACTAATTGAATGACTATGCCAGTTTCATGTAAATCATTCCACTTAAGATCCTGGTAAATTGAATAAGGCATTACATTAATGGATGCTCTTAAATATAACATAACCCTTTCAATTTTCTTGTTACTAATCACACAGAGAAGTGAGAACATACGTAGGCCTTTCTATTTCTTAGGCATCTTTTTTTGTAAGATGGCAGAAATAGACTGGCTTACTACCCTTCCTTTCTATTTCGTTTATCTTTCCTTGAACATAATTCCTTAAAAATTTTTGCGTACTTGGGAACATGCTTAATTGCATCAAGAAGTGGAATATTGATCTCCACCCTCTTAAACATATTAAGGAGCTCTCGATCAACATCATTCTCTTTTGGTGTCACCAACCTATAAGGAAAAGGAGCTTTAGGAATAATAGACTTAAAAGAAAAATGAGGGTTAAATTTTACTCCCTTTTTCGGTGGGGGTAGTGGTCCTTTTGTAACAGTCGGCTCCGTAGACAAAAAATACTCTCAAGATGGAACATAAACAGGTGTAATAGGTGATGGAAGCTCTTTACCACTTCTATATGTGATGACACTAACATTCTCCCTTGAATTTACTTTAGGCTATGAAGGGAATTTACCTGACTACTTTTCCAATCTACTCATCAATGTAGCAAGCTAAGAATTTTTGGTTCCCATTTACTCTAAGGTAGATTGAAATTTTTTTTTACCATATCCTTCATAGACACATTTGAGCTTGAAGAAGAAGCTCCTCTATCATTTTGGCCCTACTCGTTCTGTCCACCCCATCTAAAATTAGGGTGATCTCGCCAACTTGGGTTATAAGTCTAACTGTATGTTATACCTATTTATATGAAATGTCGGCAGGCGTTAGCAGCATGGCTAGTCATCGAACAAATTTAGCACGACCGTCGATTGATTCCTCTCCAACACCATTTGTTTCATTGTAATAACTAACTCATAAATTTGACTTTTTCATTCACTTACCACATTTTGAAGATTTAAATGTTGACCAAAGCCCTGATTTCGAATTGTTGGTATTTGCATCCATGGTGGCAATGAACTTCTTTTCCTCAGACGGAGTTTTGTTTACCAAAGCCCCTCCTACTGTAGCATCAACGTTATTCTTGTCCTATTGCAACAACCCTTCATAGAAATACTAAATGAGCATCTGTATCTGATGGTGATGAAAACACCCAGAAATTCTCTTTAATCTCTTCTAGTACTCATAAAGTGATTCCCCTATATATGTATCCGAAGGAAATCAGATATGAGGATTTCCATAAGCAATGGAATGATCATTCAAAATTCTATTCAAAGTTGAACACTAATAATTACAGTCAAGAAACGGAAACTTACAAGTCATGCACAATACGAAATTACAGCATGTTTTAGATCATCAAGGGATAACAAATACATACCTTTGAAGTCTCATTCTTCAAACTCCCTCGATCAGTCTCTAAGACAACAACACATGAACACTCGAACACTACGATCGTAACATAGCATGATCAACAGCAAACACGAACTCAACGATCTCCAAAATCACGAACCTAATGAACGGCTTTTAAAACCTTAAACCCAGTCGAGTTGAGTGAGGACACCACCACAATGGTTACCTTGGTATTCTCGATGTGAGAATCTAGAAGTGTGGGCTCTGTTGGACTTGGGTAGAGAAAGAGACTGGAGGAATAACAATTGCGTAGACGATTGAGCAAGTGGGAGATGACAGGAGTCTATCGTATAGACAAATGATCAATCGTTTAGAAGAAGGCAATCTCTCGTATAACAAATGCCTTGCGATCGTTTAGCTATGACTAGCTGAGTGAACTATCGTATAGTGTCACTCTAGGATCGTTTAGTCTCTCTTTCAGCTATCGTTTAGTGAAAACAATTTTCACTTGACAACAATTCGTGAGTTTCTTTCCGAGAATAGTAACTCTTCCAAAATTAGGAAAATATTTTTTCTTTTATCTCACGGTTACCATAAAACCACCAATAACCTCCCACTAAATTGGTTATTAGAAAAAAAGAGATAATTATCCAATAATTAATATTATTATAAATATATATGATAACCAACTTACCATATTATATTTATAACCTATAGTTTTAATATTTCATCTCATGAAACATATAAACCATAACTCTATTTCTATTTTATGGTACTTAATGTAAATCTCATTCACATTAATCCTCCACTTGATGTATCTCACACATCACACCGATCATATCATATATAATTGAATTTTCTCTTGTCAATTTAAACATTTCAAATCAACACCAAGAATGGTTCTCAACTTGGATCCATTGAGCTACCAAGGAGATCTTATGGACCTGTAGCTTGAAGCTCCAACGGTAGTGAATAACTGACTAAACTCTTTAGTCATGGGATCTACCATGCATTAACTGTCGGGCACTCCACTAAAGACCGACAACTGTACTCTCCTTACTAGAAATATATTTTGTGTCCATATCAACTAATCAACAGTGTGATAACCCTTCATAGATTGCTCGTAAGTACAATTGGGCCAATTTACCATTATGCTTTTATAATTACATCTAAGTCTTTAAGTACCACTGATCCCTCTAATGAACATAAGGCATAGTCCTACTATGACTGATTTTTCTCTTCTAAAGAGAGGCTGTGGCTACTATGTTCAAGACCTGAAATAAGCCCTTAAGAGAGTAATCTATCTACTTGCCCCTGCTTCGGGGAAGGAGTGAATTTTATCTTGTGTAACTAAGTTCCGAGCTCCAAAATCAGACAAATCTCCAAAAAGGTAGGCTTGTTGAGTTGGCAATCTACCCATTCTCACCCATACTAAAGAGTAAAGTAAAGTCATGTCACCTATGATCGTTTAGGTGAGATGTAAGTCTCAAGTATAAACGACATTATATAAAGAGACTAGTCATCTCGTGGTCCGGTCTTATATAAACTCTTTGTATAGAACACCCCTGCTCGCATGTCTCTACATGAATGGTCTGTATTTACCATATGTAGTAGTTCACAACATTTTTAAACCTCTACAAAACGGGCTGTATTCGTAGTATCACCAAGATCAGGTATCCCTCCTTAATCCTTATACTATAGACCTTTTTAGGTTATCACTTAAGGCATGATCCACTTGTATATCTCATATACATGCTTAAATTTACATACAATAACTATGGAGCTTTGTTTATTGGATATGAGTAAATGCCATATAAAATAACTCTTATTTTATTCATAACAATATGTATAGTTTATAAACTACAAAACTCGGGGAGAATTATGACACCAATCCCAACAGTATCATAATAGAATTTTCCATTATTTTAGTTATTATCTTGTCTTATCATTTTTTAAATAAGTTTTTTATAAATTTTTTTGAACAAATTCCTCAAAAGTTAGTTATAATCTGATCCAACAACAAAGATTGTTAGTAAAACTAGAGATCCTCTAGAGATGTAGAAAGATGTAAGATTCTATGCCATTATTTGCTATAGTTGAATTATATATACACATGTAATGTTAAGAAGGGAGCATGAAATTTATTTTATTCCCCTTGCCAAATTTTATGGAACAAATAATTTGTTATTTTACTTTTTTTAATAGGAGAAAATTTTCTCTAAAAACTACTTCATCTTAGCAAATGTTGTAATGCTACCAGGTGCTAAGTAATACAACCAGTCCTTTGCTTCATCCTTTAGTGGAAAGTGTAATGTCCTCAAATTTATCTACTCTTCAGTGACTCCACGTGGTCGCATCCCATCACATACTATGTGAAACTCCTAGAAATGCTTGTATTGGTCATCACCTATATGACCATGAAAAGTTGGGAGTAAGTGAATTAAACCTGTTTTCAACTCAAACCTGTTTTCGGTATCTAGTTGTTAGCTCTCACAGAGTGCATTCAGGTTGCTTAACCATTTTAATCTCTTGTGCAACCTCCTCTAAATCCTCTTCCAAATTTTCTTCCATCTCTTGTGTGTCTTCCACACTGATTTGATCAATTTGTGTAACTCGCGCTCTTACTTCTCTTTGAATTCGTCTTTCCTCTTTTGTTATATCTGCGAAATATAACAAACTAGAGTTCCAAAAGGAATGAGTTATACAATAAAGAGAAAACAACAATGCAAGCAAGAAACAACAAGTTTTTCAAAGGGAGATAATATTACCTTAGCCTCGATACATGCTCAAACCCACCAAATAATGATCTAAACAGGTCTCAATTGAGTGGAAAAGATGGAATACAAAGGAGAGAAGAGAAGAGTGGTGAGAGATCTAT
Source organism: Benincasa hispida (assembly GCF_027475165.1). NCBI lineage: Eukaryota > Viridiplantae > Streptophyta > Magnoliopsida > Cucurbitales > Cucurbitaceae > Benincasa > Benincasa hispida. Next base: position 33,163,652 of record NC_143486.1, on the reverse strand, counting down.
CTAAACTTCGTCCTCTAAAGTGCAGGCACCTAGGGTAATTTAAAGAAAATTAATGGCAGCGCTGCGACGCTCCATGCAATACAAGTCTCAATTCTTTGTCAAATTCTGTTGTCACACCCCGCCCCAGACCACCCTCTTAGCCTAGGAAAGGCGTGACTGCAGCAGTTATCAACCCTTTGGTTGACACTTACTACCTAATAACTCTTGCGGAATAACTCTGATACCAATATATAACTCATATAAAGCGGAATATCTTTAGGCTAAAAATTAATTAATTCAGAAACAAAACATGTTTAGAGTCATTACAACACTAGATTCATAAGTTCCAAAGTCCAAAAATCCTAGTCCCTATATGAACAACGGAAACACGTGTACAATATTTACAGTAACCACCTAAACCGACGGGTTACAATATCTTTATCCTTTAGTGGCACAATAGATGCAGAACTATCTCCTGAGGATTTGACTGCTACATGGAGGAAAGGAAAACATTTAAAAACGGGTGAGCTTACTAGCCCAGTGAGTGACTTAAAAAAGATTACTGATTCTCATACAAAATTCTCAATAAAGAGTTTAAACTGAAATATAAGCTTCTACAGTACCTTATACTGCAGTATAAACATTTTCTAAGCATAAAGCATATAAAACTATTTTAATCATAAAACATTAAAACAGTTTCTCAATTGAGAATAACCCTGCTGTCGTTAGAAATAATCTCAACACCAACTACTAGTCAAGAGAGAACCCTTTTACTCAATCTCTGACTCTAACTACCTACGTGCATGTGGCCATACTAAGTACCATCATACCTTAGGTACTTCTGCTCTGATACCTTCTCAAATGTTCTTCAGCATCGAGATGCTAGGATACCTTTTCAAATGTCCTTCGGTATCAAGTTGGTTTGGTACCTTCTCAAATGTCCTTCAGTACCAAGTTGGTTAGATACATTCTCAAATGTCCTTCGGTATCTAGTTGGGTGGATACCTTCTTAAATGTCCTTTGGTATCGTGTTTTAAGTAAAACTAGTCATAAATGACTTTTTCTTTAAAGCATGTAAAGTATAATACATATAAAAACATGGCTTTAAAGATACTAACGCATGCTGGGTATATTTAACACATATAAATAGCTTTCAACAAACTTCCCACACATGCATGCGTTTAAAACATAACTCATGGTTTGCTTGGAAATCACTTTGTAAAACTAGCTGGCATGAGAATAATCTTCTTTAAAACATGCTTTCTTTTAAACATTGTAAATATTTTAGTCAAACATTTTAGTCAAATGTTTTAGTCTCTCACCTCGATCGCTTAGGAATTTTTCACTCTAGAAGTTCCTTGTTTACCTTGGGCTCCCTTTTTCACCCCTAGAATCCAAATTCAATTTACAACTCAGATTACTCATAGTTCTAAGCCTTATTTCGAGATAGTTTCTTCTATAAATATATTCTAAAATGTCTCAAGAAGCTTACTCTAAAATCTGAGCTCAGAACTCATAGTGGTTTCTTTAAGACTGGCCCAAGCTTAACCGACAGCCTGACCCTTCTGTCTTCTTCTCAGTTTTCAACCCGATCCCTTAGAGCTTTTTCTCCGGAAGCCCTACTCTGAAAACTAGACTTTTAGAGTTTTCAGATGGCTTTGGAATCACTCCAAACGCACGAGTATATTGGGAGAACTCTTCGTCCCAAGTTGATGTTGTTTTCCAGACTTCACTGTCCACTGCATTCTCCTTGAAGCTCTATGATCAACGCATGGATTTTGCTCTCAACGAAATGTTTACTCAGCTTTCCCACTCTTTTTAATGTATTTTTGAATTATGATCTGAAAAAGAAAATCCTTGGCCCTATTTATAGGAGTCCAAACATTCTCCGAGGTCGACAGCTCCTACTTGGCTACATGTCCAAGTGTTTCTTCCTCATACTACCAACACAACTTTTGATCAACGAAATCTAAGTGTCATTCTCCTACATAGCCAATGCAATGGGGCTCAATTTGCATGTCCTTTTATGCAACCACCTCAACTGCTTAAGGCTTAAGGTTTCCTCCCAAGAAGACACATGTTTGATGACGTCTTCTATGTGATCTCATCTTTCATATGCGTCCACAACCCTTGGATGTTCAACGCATAGTCTATAATCAATGCATAGCAAGTCAACTCACTTAGTCACTGCAAGTCCTAACCATCACAAGAGCCAACCACCACCAACGTATAGGATGGCCCGCTCGTCCTCGACGCAATGCTCTCTCGGCATCACCGCAAGGGTCGTTTGGCATCGACGCATGGTGCTTGGCATAGGTGCTGGTCACAGACGCATGGGCGGGTGGCATCTGCGCTGGGCATTGCTTGCAGGGCTCGCTCGACCGTATAGGTGCTTGGCAGGGTGCTCGACGCATAGCCGCATGGCAGAGGGCTCGACGTATGGTCGCTCGGCAGGCGCTCGACGCATAGGTTGGGCGCTTGGCAGAGGCGCTCGATGCATGTGCTGGGCGCTTGGCAGAGGCGCTCGACACATGGGCGTTTGGCTGGGCACTGTGCATCAACGCATGCCACCCTTCTAACGCATGCCTTACTCGCATCCTCGCCTACCCTTGTGCCATCCAACCTTCCAACGCATCACTTCAATTTTCTTTCCTTCAGCCACATGGATGCATACCATCCTTCCAACGCATCCATCGCATCCAACACATCCATCATCCAACGCATCCAACACATCCATCATATAGGTTTATACTTAACCAATTTTCCAAGTTTCTCCCCAAAAGTCAAGCTTCCAAATACACACTTTTCTTCTAATTTTCCACAATTTTCTCTACTATCACACAATAATTTCCACATCAACCTACTCACCACACTAGTCTCAGTAGGGAACATACTCAAGTAGAGAAATTAGGATTCGGGGTTCACATCTGTAGTGCGGCACTGCTCCGTGCTACTGGAAAAAGCCTCGAGAATTGGCAGGGTTGCACTGTGTTGTTGCGCCTCTAGGGGTATTTTCCTCAGTTTTGCTCCTTTGAAGCCCAAGTTGACCTCTTCAACTTCTAGAGAAGCTTGTTTTGTTCCGGAATTGGCGCTAAGGACCAAATCTACCTAAATTTTGTTGAATGTTTGTAAAATCAATGAATAAATATGTGAAATACAAGAACAATCCGAATCAAACAGAATGAGATAGCAAATATTAAGCTTTATCAACCCATCCGTTATGTTGATGCCAACCTATGAAAATGTGAAAATAATGATGGAAATGTCGACTTGTCGAGAAAAAAGTTAATACATTTACTTTAATTTGGTTTTCAAATTTAATATTAAATTTTATTCAACACAGTTTACTTTATATTGTAGTTAATTTTTCTAAAAAGCACAGTTATTCTGTCACAATCTTAAACCAAGCCAATTACTCAACCAAAAATCATCTCTTAACTTGATCGATCAGGAATCACTTCACTTTAACGTTTGAAAAGTGTATTTGAATTTTTGTTAACTTTCCAAAATCACTTTATATATAAATAACTATTTTAAGATGGAAGTGATTTTGTTAGGATAGTGGCCCAAACATGCCTTACGTGGAGATGGAGATTTTACTTAATTCTCAAATTTTCTTTTGGGTTTGATTAGTTTGAATGTTTGATAAATTAGTTAGTTGCAATAAGGAGTATTTGTCTAGGTGAATTGTCATTATCAAAGTCCTGAAATTCAATTTCCTTATTGGAAGCAAAAACCCTTTTCTTAGTTGTATTAAATGAAATTATTTTTTCCAAAAAAAAAACACCAAATGTTTCATAACACAGTGGCCCTACCCAAGGATCAATGTCTATTAAGAGGAGATAAACTCAAAGTAACAACATTCACTATTTTTTGTTGTTGGTCTTCTATTTTTCTTTCTTTTATTTTTATTTTTTTATTTTTGATAATTAAATTGATCATTAAGTTAACTTGATCATTAAGGCAAGTGTCCTATTCCCAAATTCCCATTCATCAAATGAAGCACTCCACACTTTTTAATTATCATTTTCTCCTTTTCTTTTCCAATATTTAATTAGTCTATTGAATTTAAAAGTTAAATCTTTTAATATAATATAGAAATTTGAATCCACCACCCATAAAATAAGATACTAATATTTCAAAAAAAGAAAAAAAAAAAAAGATACTAATGCTTCATCAAATAAATTATACTAGAGCAAATATATATTTAAAAATATATAGGTGTGTATTTTTTTTTTTTTTGAAGTATATACTATTTTTAACGTTTTGGTCTTCAAAATTTCAAGGTTTTTAATTTTTACCTTTCATTTTTCAATTAAATATTACTCAAGAGTGTTGGTAAAATTTAATAATGGAATGATGTTGTGCTATTAAAAAATATATATCATCCATGTCTTCTTAAGCATTGTTTTTGTTATAGTTTTTTTTTTAATGTATTTTTGTTTCTCCCAAAAATAAAAATGAATCGATTATTTAAGTTAGTCGGGATAAAAACAAAAGTAATAACTTTGTGAATGAATTTACTTGACATAAATGTTTGTAATATTAACTTCGAGGTCACATGTTCAATTTTCTCCACCTACACATTTAATTTAATACTTTTGATTTTTTTTTTTTTGAATTTAGATTTATGGTTAGCCAAAAGCTTTTTTTTTTTTAAAAAAAAAAAATTCTTATACCTTAGTTAAGTTGGCATGGACTCAAATTAAAACAAATAATAATAAATAGCCAGCAAAAGAAACTAAACAAAACATAAGGGAAATGGGTCTTTTAAACTCCTCTTTCTCATCTACATTTTTTTTACACATTTCAACCAAAAGAAAAAAAAAAAAATTGAAAATTGCGCACAAACGCACACGCTTTAGATCTAGTATTATTGATGGTTTTTTATGTTTTTTTTCGTTTTCATTTTAAAATATCGATATCAATAGAAATATCGAGATCTTTATTTCACAAAAAATTCAATAGAAATATCTATAAATTATCGATTTAAGTAGATATTTTTGCAAAGATTATAAAAATAAAAATTTCAAAAAAAAAAATAAAGGAGTAAATAAACTTTTGCTGAATTTAAAACAAGTTAACATTTTTAGTATTTATATTATATCTATATTACTAATATTTTGATGCTTATTTTTTTGTGTTTCGTAGATATTTTCTATCATATAATGGAAATATCGATTCATCTTTTATGTCGATGTCGAATCCATTAAAACGTGAAAATATAGATAAACTATCGACAAATGTAAAAATATGGATGAAAATATCGACATGTCCGTAGAAATGAGTACTATTACCTTATCAAAGAAGTTATTTATTTATAGTCTGCCTTATTTTGAGATTGTCGTATTCTATTATCGTATCATTGCCATTTATTTCTTTTAGCATTTTCTAATTGTTGTATTTGTATGGTTTGAAAATGACATTTTCTGACTTGACCATATTGTCGATTTGATACAGGGCTGGTGAAATATAATGGTGTTAATCTTTTTATTAATATATATTTCTATTTTAAAAAATTATTCGCTAAGCTGTAAATATTTGAGAGTTCAATTTTTTAGTTTTTCTTAGGTGATAAATCCATTTTTTGAGAGTCCCAAAGTCTATTGTTTTTAATATGTTTTATTAAATTTCTAATATAGTTGTTGTGGATAAATTTAAACTTGAGTACGAATGACAAAATTTGACTTCTATTTGGAATCGAATGGGATAAAAAAGACAAGTTCAAGACTAAAATATCAAGTTTAATGTTGAGTTTTTGGTAAAATATTAGAAGTGTAGTTTACATTGAAAAAATTGAAGAAAGTGATGGACTCCTACCAATATAAAAAGAGCTTATGCATCTAGTTTTAAATGGTTGTTTCAGTTAGAAAAGTGAGAGGCTTTCCTAACACTTAAGGCCTTAAGAGCGTTGGAGCTAGATTGACCAGGGGATCGAAGCGAAAAAGGAGAAGCCCTCGGCAACCTATATGTTTGTGTGTCGAGTGATTTTTACACCATGCAAAATAGTAAATATACGGTACCAAGTTTTAATATAATGATTAAGTTTCTAATATCTTTCACATAATTGGGCCATTAATTTAACCTAAGTATCAAAACTAAGGATAAATTCTACTTTATCCCGTCTAAAGAACCAAATAACATCAAAGTAAATTAATTTAAATTACACTAATCCTATTCCTTAACTAATATATGGAGATCACAACTAGAGAAGATTAAAAAAAAAAACAAATATAAGCCAAAAAATTGCAAAAGTAATAACATAATCTCCTAAGCTCAATTAAAATCCTATTAAAATCTAGAATCAACCTCCCAATCTATTTTTGACAAATTAATAGGACATTAGGAAATTATTATTTAAAGTTTCTAGTAGAACAACCCCACTCCTGTGGAAGTTATTCTACTAGTCATACAAGCTATGATCTAATTTGTTTTTGTTTTCCAAGCTCAAACTCAAATCAATATATTAAACAATCTAACATTAGACGAAAAAAGAAGCATGAATCATTCATAAATCATAAACATAAGTTGAAAACATTGAAGAAATCATCCAAATCATATAGTCTTAAAATGAATCACAAGCAAACCATCTCTATAAAAGTCCTAATGCAAAACCTACAAAATAAATGAAAGAAAAGAAAAAAAAACCTCTTAAAATGAATCACAAGCCAACCATATTTAGACAATTGTTGCAAATTTACATTTCCCCCTTTTAAATAGTAAACTATCTTTTTGTTTAACTTAGCAAAGTATGAATCTTGCAACTCTCATCAAGAAAAGTTTAACTCAACTGACATCTATATGTGCTAAGAATCAAGAGATCTGTGGTTCAAATTCTCCAATTTCTAATTTGTACTTAAAAAAATCTCGCAAATTTGAAGCCTTATTAATTTCAAGAAAATAAAGTCTTAAAAACTTCAAACAATTTTTTTAGCAAAAAATCCAACTCTAAGGGTGTTTTCTCGCAGTTTCCTATAAATTTTATACTAAACATTTTAAATCCATTAAATGCATATCATAAATTTTTTTGTTTAATGTAAATCATGGTTTTTGCAATATGTGGAAATCCTGAAAACAATCTTTTTAACTTCGAGATTGGAAGCGATGAGATATTATCATTAAGTTAAGAAGTCATTATGAAATTTAAACAAAAAATTGCAACACTTGTACAATTCCGAAGGCAAAATTTAATGGAATAAGATGCCTTACTTGAGACAAAATGACACCGTGCTTGTAATATCAACTTCGAAGATAGATATTTGATTCCCTTATCTCATATATATATTGTCAAAAAGAAAAAATGCCCTACTTTATAATTAATTGAGTCAACTCTTATCATTTTTTTAGTCTAATACGTGGAGATAGAGATCCAACCTTTTGATAATCATTTAGTCGACGATAATTTGATTAATTAAGTCGATCATCTATGTAGAATGGTGATGGAATTAAAGACAAGATGGATATTTTTCCAAAACACATTGTCCTCTTTAATGATATTAAGCCTCTATCTTTGTAGTATATATATCATCAACTATGATTAAATAACATGTTAAATTACTAATTAGGAAGAATAATTTCACACGGTTCAACTTGATTTGGTATTTATTTTTCACCAATCAAGTAATCCAACATTATAATGTCCTTTAAGCCATCAATCCTAATCATAATTTTTATAAAGTTATACAATCTTTCTATAAAAGATTAAAAAAGGGGAAAAAAAATCAAATGATGTCAACGTATATGTGAAAATGTTGTCTCGATTATCATTATTTACAACACATAATAATGATAATGCTTTTAGTAAAAAGAAAAAAAAAATGATAATGCTAAATTCTAGGGTATTTAAAAAACCTAATTCAATTTGTTTGATTTGGGTTGGGTTATTAACTCTTTTAGATTGGGTTGGATTCAAATAATAGAAAATTTTATGAGTTGGGTTGGTTCATAAATCATCTAAAATAAACCAAATCAACTCAAACTTTTTATTAACTTTAAAATGTACCTCTTTTTTGTTGCTTATGATACAATTAAATATACATATATTAATTTTAATTTTATTTAATTTCATTAGTTTTTTGGATAATTTATTCTCCAATAACTCTTAAAAATAGTTTTTTTGAGCATTTTGTAAAAAGGTTTTATATTATGTTAATTGAAATTGAGTTGTTAATCTTAATTTAGCATATAAAAATAGTTAAATCAAATTTTATATATTAAACATTTTAATTCCTTTTAGAACAAAAGTTTAAATAAACGACCCGAGTAACCTGAACCAACTCAACCCAAATGTTTCATAGTTGGGTTGGGTTAGGTTCATTTTTTACTAAAGGTTATTTAGGTTGAAGAAATTTACAATTTGAACAATTAGGTTGGATCTAAAAAGTTTTCAACCCAATTCAACTCAACCTATCAACATCCCTACTCAATCCCCCCAGATAAATCTAAATCGTTGAATATATTTTCATTACTACACCCTTATGAGCTCGGAAAGTAATTTTATGCTTTTGAGATGAATGTTTAACATTTTTATTATATAAAAAACCAATAAATTGTCGGAAAATGTCACCAGATAAATATTATATTTGTTATAGTAAGAAATATTGTTTTAGTGCGTTTTTAGAAAATATCAATCATTCTTTTTAGTAGAATATAAATAAGAGTTTTAGAGGTCTAAACTACAAACCACATGATCGTTTAATACATATTATATGTTAGTTAAAGATTATCTTACTTTGTTCAAAAGTATTGACATAACATCAATATTTTGTCCATATTTATGTCAAACATTTTTAAAGAATTGAGGCATGAACGTTTAATGCCTTTAACCACTTAAGTTGTATTGAAGTTGACATATAATTTCTTTTTTCTATTTGATAACCATAATTATAAAACCATAATGAAAGGTAGTTTTGGATAATTATTATGTTTTGGTTAAACTTACACTACTTTCTAAATTTTTAAATTTGTATAATTTATTCTTAAATTTTAAAAAGTATTTAATAGGTATCTGAGTTTTTAATTTTATATTTTGAATAGGATCTCTAAAATTCAAAAAATACTCTTAAATAGATCTTTAAGCTTTCAATTTTATATCCAATATACCCCTAAATTTTCAATTTTCTTTCTAATATAATAGGTTATTAACATGTTCAAAATCTTCTAAAATTCATAGAACTATTAGAAACAAAATACTAAATGTTTAGAGTCTCAATAATCATAAAATTTATTTTTATATTTTACAGGTTAATTAACTTTTAAAAATTTTCAAACATGTCAATGACCTATTAGATATAAAATTAAAAATTCAAAAACCTTCTAGACAATTTTAAATTTCAGGAACTCATCCAACACAAAATCGAAAATTTAACACCTAATAAACATTAAAAAAAAAATCAAATAAAAATAAATTTAAAAAGTTGAATGGTCAAACTTATAATTTAATCTTAAAGAAAATCAAAATCTACATTGGACCAATATTTCAAAAAAAAAAAAACAAAAAACAAAACATGTGTGTGAGTGTTTTTTTTTTTTTTTTTTTGGAAATTAGAAATTTTGATAAATGTATGTTGTCCACTTGTCCTTTGGAGGACAAATAAATCTCCTTGTTTTCTACCCTTGGAAAAATATTTAATACACTAAAAAAACAGACAAAAACAAAGTCACATCTCAAAAGAAATCTACATTTTCATTAGTCATTTCACCAACCAAGTGCATTATTTCTTCCAATCCAACTGTAACCAATATTTGTTTTTTTTAAAAAAATTAATTAATTTATTTCTTATAAACCAACCTTTTCTAATAATTTTTCATTCTCTTCATTTCTAAGCTTTCTGTCAAGCATAAAATGGGAAAAAAAGAAAAAATGTAGTTTTTCGATGTCACCCTCTTGCCTAGCTATTTTTTTCTCCATAGGACTAATTATTCTCTTGAAGGTTAAGAAATTTCAATTTCAAATTAATTATATGTTTATTCTTTGTCAAAATTTGGACTTTTCATATTATCTTATTTTGCTTTATCTTTTAAAAATATTTTACTTCTCAATTTTTGTTTTATTCTTTTTACTTTTAAATTCTTATAGTTCTTCATTGTCTTGTTTAAATGAACGATATATTTTTTAAATCTTACATTAAGTTGATGATCAATTTATTGGTCCAATATTTAAATGATTTATTCTATTTAACTTATTTTAAATTTGAGTGGGGACTTGAAATGATGGTACAAGTTGTAATACTCTTGTACGATTTGTTTTAATGCAGATTTGTTTAGATTTCATTTGAGACATCTCCTTAATAACTCAAGTTGAATGCATTTGATGTAGACTAAAAAAAAAAAAAGTTTTGATGGCTTAAGCTACCAAAGTTGTAGCTATTCTTCACTCTATTCGCTCACCAATTAACGATATTTATTGTATATATGTGTTTCATATTTGTTATGAAGTTTTTTAATTTTATATGTCAATTGAATTATATTCATGTTGATCCTATTAAGTTTGAAAATGCATTATCAGAAATTTTTGTTAATTTAAGTAAGAAACTTTGAGGATAAAGATTGAGAATAATTTTATGATATATCAATTGTTTTATCAAGATTTTGTTTTTACTTAATTAATTTTAATACCATTTTCTCGGTAGCAATTTTCTTTATTTAACGATACATATTTTATATATAATAACTCTAAGACAATGTACGTCTAAATCGTTTTTTTATGCTAATCTTTCAATTGAATTATATGATTTTAGCACATTTATTTGTTAAAATAACTTATCTCAGGATAATTGATACATACTAATTAATTCATTCGTGTAAATATTGCAGAAAAAAGATTCCTTTATTTTAAAATAATGGTTTATATATAATAAGTCAATGAACTTTAGACACAAAAATTGTAACTTGAGTTGATAACAATCAATAAAATTGTCAATTTTACAAAGTTTAGAACCTAAATAACTTGAGAGTTCAGCTGGTCTATAAACAAAATGAAGTTGAGATAAAAAAAAATGACATTTTAAGAAAAAAGAAAAAAAAGAAGAAAAAAATAAAAATGTAGTTCATGGATTTTGAGGGTAGTATATATTTTTTTTATTCTAAACTTTTAAAATTAAAAATTTAATTTCAAAATCTACCGTCAAATTCAAATTCATATCTAATATATGAAATAATTTTTAAAATTTAGAATTTTGTTGAGAAATTATTACACAAAAAATCAAAACTTCAAAAATTTATTAAACACTTTACTATTTGAGCTGTCCTTTAAAAGTGTGTTTGTACTTAAAAGACTCATACAACCTTCTTTTATAGTATGATTGAGGTAAAGAAATTTGAACCATGAAACTTGTAGTTATTAAAGATATGTCTTATAGGTAATTTAAATTTTGTTTTATGTTTTCAAATTCACTGAGTTCAGCAAATATATATTTGGTAGGCAGTTTGAATTTTGTTTTTGAAAACTGTTTTAAAATTCTGTAATCTGAAGAAAACATTTTTATGTTTTCAATGTATCCAAATTTTAAATTTGAAATATTGAAATCTAAAATTACATTAGGAAAGATAAAAACAATAATAAATATAGTATTTCATATTAACAAGTCAATTATTTTTGTTAATTAAAATATGTATTATATAATATATAATATATTAGATGATATTACAAAATAAGAAGTATACAAAAATTTTAATATAAAATAAATTCATAAATAAATTAATAATAATTTGTATACTCAACTCAGTGAACAACTATAATTAGTTTTATGATTTATATTCTTAAAAAAACATATTTTAAAAAAGTATTTAAGTTAAAATTTAATTTCTAAACAATTTTATTTTTATTGAATCTCTCGTTTTCAAAATCTTTTTTTAGTAGATAACTATTTGAAGCATAGTATTTGTGTGGAATCCAGTGTGAAAAAACGCGTCTGGGCTGTCCTTTCAGACATGAAATAATCCAAATTACTCTTAAAATAAAAAAAGAAACTCTTTTCTTTTCACTCTCTAAAAAATTAAAAAAAAATCTCTTCTATTATATATTTATTTATTTTACATTCTATATTAATATGTTATACTGATTTGGTCAAATATATCTTGGCATCAAATCTTATTGGAAAATGACCTTATTCTAAATTCTATTTTATTCTCTCATGATTTTCCTCCTCAAGTCTTTTTCACTAACAGCTGTTGGTAATTAATCTTAGGAAAATTGTATATTTATAATTGTAGCTTGAGTTTTTAAACTTTTGCATCTATGGCAAAAAAAGATCATGTCCAATTTTTTTCGTTCTTATCACTTGCGTATTTTTCTTCTTTTTTGCGTTTTTTTTTCTTTTCTTATTTCTTTCTCTCTTTTTTTTACCATTCTTTTTTTTTTCTTTTTTACAATGTTGTGCATGAATGTTTCTTATTTCTTATGTGTGCGGTTTCTTTTTTCCTTTTTCAATCGTTCATACTTTCTCTCGCATAATTTTTGTTATTCTCTCCTCTAGATTCTGTGTAAATTTTATTTTGTTCTTCTCTCAATCCGACGTGATTTTTTATTTGGCTTGCCTTTTTTTTTTTCTCTCAATTCTTTGTGATTTTATTCTCTCTGTCGATCACCACGTCTCTTTATCATGGTGTGAGTTCTAAAATTTAAATATACAATTAGAAAAATAAAAAGGAAGAAGAAAATAATAAGATTTACATGGGTTTCTGAAACCAAAGAATAATGTTATAACAATATGTTTGGTACATAAATCATGCTTAGGAGATAGCAAATCTTCATTTTTTTTGTATTCACTTTCTCAAATTTAGTATATCTAACAACAATCAATGTGCACTTAATATATTATTTTCAAGTAAAGCATGTGTGTTTTACATAAAATGTGGTATATTAATAATATATCTTACAATAATCAACATTTTAAGTGTATCGACAACATATCTAACATCAATCAACATTTAATCAATAACTTATTTTAAAGTACATCATGTATGTTTCATTTTATAAGTACGATATTCCAAGTGTATCAATTCTAAACATATGTGCTTTTACCCTTTTTCTTCTTATATATATATATATATATTGTTTCAAACTTCAAGTTCATAATCAAACCAATAAATCAAAATTTCCTAATTCAATTCTAAACTTCTAAACTCCAAAATCTTTCAAATTCTCCAAATCCTCGATAATCAAATCTTATATCAAACTACATCATATAATTATTTTGTCAATTGTCCCATTTGTGGCTCCAAACATCAAATAGAAATTACATGATAATCAGATAGCAATCACAAAGTACTCGGTATCAAATATTAATTAGATAGAAATCAAATAACAATCGGTATCACTGATTACTATTTGATTGTTGTAATTAGATAATAATAAGGTAACAATTAGTATCATTGACAAATTGACAATCATTATCATATAGCAAACTGTATCATTGACAACCAGTATTAGATAGTAATCAGACAACATTTAGATAACAATTGGTATCATTGACAATAAAAAACATTCAATATCAAATAGTAATTGAACAACCATTAGATAGAAAATAAGTATAAGATAGTAATTAAATAACAATCAATATCAAATAGTAATCAAACAGTAATCAGATAACAATAATTATCATTGACAATTAGTATATCATATAGTAATCAGATAACAATTATGTGACAATAAATATAAAATGAAAGTCAGATAGCAATCATATAACAATCAAATTCAAGGCGAAAGTCAGTAAATCATGGTTACATGGGTGGGATTTTCCATATTTGCAAAAAAAAAAAAAAAAAAAAAAACATAAACTAGGGATATAGTCCAAATTTTCAATTTATTTATTTTTTTTTATTAAAGTTTCAAAATGGCCCCTTAATCTTATTGACTTCATAATGGTCTCACCTCCCTTTGGTTCTTTTTGCAATTAAGGAAAAAAAAAGTCTATTCTTGTCCTTCACTACAAAATTTGTAGCGTATAATAGTTAATTCTCATTTTTACATTAAGCATAGTTGGGAGGTTTGAATGTAATAGGTTTGCAGTTGGTTTTAATTCCAAGCCCATATTTGGATTGAGTCGGTTTGTAATATCAAACTCATTCTTTTCCGACAGTTTTCAACCCAGTCCTCTTTTCCATTGTTATGATGCTTCACGATCTCATTCTCGTTCCGCCCTCTAATTCTCTACTCATTCTAATCCTAGTTACATTCTGGTCTCTCAAACAATAAATGCATTCAATTTCGAACTAAAGTTGAATAACATAGAGATCATAACCAACATAAGTATATATAGCCCATTATTGGTTAAGAATATATCTACTATCTAAAGGTTTGAGATTTTAATTCAGTGGATATCTCATAATAAATCTTGAATATCATATAAATCTATACAAATATGGTGAGTTTTTTGGAACTTTAGAAAAAAAAACTTTTTAAGTAATAAACTATGACTTTAAACATATGAATCAATAATTAGAAGTCATATATGATAGTAATAAAATAATATATAGTAGTGAAGACCAAAAATTGAATAGACGTGAATATGCCATGGGAAAGGTTTAGGTTACAAATAGAAAGACAAATACAAGACTCAATAGTAAGATGATGACATAGGAGATACTAACCCATAATTAATATAATTCATTTCATAGTGACAGTTTTACTCCCAAGTCATAATATGTCAAAAAATTTAACATAATTAGAAGTATGTCATACATGACAACATCGACCTGAGAGAATTTATAAGGTTTAATGCCCCAATCCTCTCAGGATTAGGTTTCAAAATCTATCTAGAAGTTTTTTTTAGAGTATTTGGACTGGGCCACGTGAATGGGATACTTCCCTAAAGGATTTGCTAGGATCCATCTCGATGTTGAGGAGCTTGGAATGGGCTTTGACCCATTTCTTACTATTTTGTTGAACCTTCTTTTAGGTCTTATGTGCTGTTTTAGGCTCCATTTAATTTTCTTGGACTAATTTAATGTTAGCTAAGTTTCTCAGGACAATTTTACCCCATGGTCTAAAATTACCCATAACATCATTTCCCTATTTCCAAATTAGTGTATGATCTTTATTTCATTATATCACAATATGTGCTTAGTTTTACATAACCATCGTTTGCACACTAAAAATTCGTAGTGAGAACTATCTCGAACTTTGAGGTTGCCAAAAATAATTAGTAAAATTGAGGTTTCCACTCATCTAGTTGGGTGAGCTTTTCTCCATTTGGTAATGTAATTTCATATTAAGTTTATGTCATACTTTTTATTTCCCCTTTTTACAAGTATATATGGATATCGAACTTGACCTGCATGCACTTTAGGGTTTTCCTTATCGTGGGTCATGGCAGGAGTATCTAATCATCCATTTTTTATGTTCCAGTCGTGCATCCACCATAATTAAGTAGCATATAACACAATATTTATCTTGTACTTTATTTCTTATGGATGGTAAAAGCATACAAATTTAGCTCTTCTTTTATCAATTTTGGATCCCTAGCTTATGAGCTAAAATGAAGAATATATTAGCTACATCCTCCTACCTTGTTGGGTGGAGTTAAGCCTGCCTGTCTTTCCTCCTACAACGATGGGCTTCTACATTCTTCCTTCATCTGGTTATGCTTCAACATTCTTTTTTCATCTGGTCATACTTCTACATTCTTCTTTCATCTAGTCGTCCACCACTTATCTCCTGTCTGATTATTACTCTATTTACCAATGAATTTTGTCAATTTATTCCTTTCATCTTTGAAATGTAAAGTTAACATGTACAACTTATGAAAAAAAACATGTTTTCAATAGATGGGCATGAGCCCAACACAAGTTTTTTACCTTTTGGCACACTCCAAGACACTTGGCAGGCTAGTGATGTATTTTGGCATGTGCCTAACGTGTTTTCTTTGTCGTGAAGATTGGTGCATACACATGGCACAAATTGGGTGTGATTGACCTCGACTAGTTAGCCAAGTGATAGAACACAAACGTGAAGAGATCGAATCCTGCAGCGAAAATGATTTATCTCTCTTTATTTTTTTATTTTGGAGGATTAAAAATATAGAACAGTCAAGAAACATACATGACAACTCACATGTTGTATTATACAGGTTAAGAATAAAATTTGATTAAGAAAAGTTACGTTTGAAGACTATCTTCAAATCTTCTCTAAATCTTATTCTTTTACATGACAAATTTCATTCTTTTCCCTGAGATGCTACTAAAAGATCTTTTCTGCTATTTTCTAGTCAAGACAGGGAATTGAGTGAAGAAGAATTTTTATGAGAACTTTTTGCTGTGTATATTATGAGAGTGAGGGAGAAGAATTTTGGGTAAAGAGTACAAACAACAAAAGTGTACATAACAAGAACTGACATGAAATGGGATAGCTTCCCACTTCCATCCCCTCTCTCCTTGATGTAGGGGAGTTATTTAATTAAATTAAATAATACTTAGTTAAAACAATAAATTATAATTAATTAATTAATTAAATATTTCACATCTAATTAAATGAATATTTGAATCATATTCAAAATGTTTTAATCTTTCCTAATATAAATCTTATTCATATTAACTTTTAATTTATAGTTTTAGTATAAACTCTATTTATATTAATTTAATATTTAAATAAAATTCAAATACATCAATTCTCTCAAATACATAGTTTTAGTTATAAATTGTATTTTCAATTAACTATGTATTATAATATATCATTATACATTATACTTTATATTAATCATATTATGTACATTTCCTAAGTTAATTTAAAAAATTCAGATTATTCTTTCAAACAGTGGTCCTTGTTAATCCGTTGTGAGTTAGCAAAAGGACTTAATGAACCTACAAATTATAAGTTCCAATGATTCAAGATTAATTAATTAAACTTTTTAGTTAATTAATCAACATTCATTTACTATGAGACAAACCATTATAGACCAATAGTTGCACTCTTATGCACTATAGGACATGTTGTGTCATGGATATAACCATTTCATATAAATTGATCCTTCATATGTTGTTTATAATTACGCCGGGTCAAATGTCCGCTTTACCCCTGTAATAACTTCTATATTCTTAAGTACCATTGATCCTCTAATGAACAATATTATTTATAGTCCAACCATAAGCCAAGTCCCTCTCGGGCCAGTAAGAGGGTGAGACCCCTTGTTCAAGACCTGAAATAAACACTTAAGTGAACTGCTCATGTATTTACCCTATGCGGGAAGAAGTGAATTCCATCTTGTGAAGTTATGTTCCCAACTCTCCATTTAACCAAATCCCCAAAATGGTAGATTTATTGAGTCGGCGACTCAAACCACTCTCACCCATGCAAATCAAAGGATAAACCCTTATAGGCAAGAGTTTATAACTCACCCAGAATTAAAATCGAGTTATACATGATTATCCTGTGAGATATTAATCTCTTCAATCAATGAAGTTATAGAAAAAGATTAATTATTTTCTAGTTCAGTCTTATACAAACTTATTATATAAGATACTCTCACTACATATCTCCATTTGAACAATTTGGATTACATCATTTGTAACTTTTACAAAGTGGTTTGTATCCATAGTGTTATCAGAATAAGGCACCCAACCTTATCCATTTATTATAAACTTTTCAGGTTATTACTTGAACATTATCCACTGTATGTCAACTTCATATTGTTTAAGTTTCATGGAAATAATCTTGGATTGAGTTATGCAAAATTAAGACATATTAAAAAAAAATAACAAATTATTTTATTAATTATCAATAATTTGTTTATACATTTACAAATCACGAGTTTATGGCATAAAACCCAACAAAGCACACACGTCAAATTATTGTTGGACCGGTATGGCAACCCTAGAGGGAATGAATATGGTTTGATTAAAATTTTCCTTAAGTAAGCTAAATATAAACTAATTAGATTTTTTGAAAAAATTAAATTAGTTAAAACCATAATTATGCTAAATAACAAGATTGATAGAAAGTATGTAATAACATGTTTAATCAATCTCAACCAACAAGAGCATGCAACTAAAATTAAATGCAAAAATAATTAGGAAAACGTTAAGGAAGAAGACACTATAATTTTTAAAGTGTTTTTGTGAAACTCGACCTACATCCACTTCCGAAGCGCCTCATATGATTTTGATTAAAAATCTCCTTTGACCCTCCATTGCGTTGCTCCTTTTTTCGGATTTCAAAAATAAACCCGATCCTTTCCACGGGTAGGACCAAACTGTGGAAATGGTTACCAAACAGAGAGTTGTATTCTTAGCCAAATTCCAAAAACAAAAATAAGTTTTAAAAAAACTACTTTATCTAGGCCTGTTTGGTAACCATTTTGTTTTTTGTTTTTGTTTTTAAGAATTAAGCTTATGCACACTACTTTCACCTCCAAAATTTTTTCTTTCTTATCTATGTTTCATCAATGGTGTTAAAATCCAAGTCACATTTTATAAATTAAAAAAAGCAGCTTTCAAGAACTTGCTTTTGTTTTTGGAATTTGGCTAAAAATTCAATAATTGTACTCAAGAAATATACAAATTATTATAAAAAATGTGGATGAAATAGACTTAATTTTCAAAATAAAAAACTAAAAAGATTAATGGCTAACAAATGGGACCTTAGTTTTCAAATTTTGACTTGATTTTTTAAAATATGGGTAAAAGTAGATATCAAAGCAAGAGATTTAAGGATGAAAGAGATATTTATAGGCTTAATTAAAAAAAAAAAAAAAACTAAAAACGAAATGGTTACCAAACAGGATTTAAGATTTTGATATATATATATATAGATTCAATAAGTTTATATTTCACATTGATTTATCATATACTATCCTACATTTTCGTGTTATAAGTTTAACAAATGGGACTTAATTATCATATACTATCCTACATTTTCATGTTAATGTTATATTTCACATTGATTTAACAAATGAGACTTAATTATTATAAGTTTGTAGTATTTTACAACTCTTTTTAACAATTACAGAGCAGGTCACATCCAATAGTGTTACCAGAATAAGGCACCCAACCTTATTCATATACTATAGATCATTTTGACTATTTACTCGAACCTGATCCACTTCTATGTCTCTACATAAAGTTCAAGTACTCATATAATAGTTATGGATCTTTTAGTTTGTTGGATTTATTTCTAAAACAAAATAAACAATTCATATATATTCAATAACAACTTTTTGAATTTTCAGAATAAGTTTAATGTTTACAAACCACGAATTTTAGGATATAAAACCCAACAAAACCAACTTAAGTTTGCACAGTAGTTGAAGAAAGCGTCCAGAGGGAAGGGCTTTGGTGAAGATTTCGGCCGGTTGCTCAATTGTAGATATGGATTGAAGGCGCAAAATAATGTTTTGAAGATGATGGTGGACAAAATGGCAGTCAGTCTCTATGTGCTTTGTCTATTCATGAAAAACATCATTATGTGATATCTGAATGACACTATGATTGTCACAGTAAAGAATAGTGGTAGAATTTTGCGGAGCCCCCATGTCAGCCAAGAGCCAGCGCAACTACAAAACCTCTGAGGTTGCATCAGCAACTGCACGATACTTCGATTCAGTGCTGGATTGAGAAACAACTGTTTGTTTCTTACTTCGCCAAGAGATGAAAGAATCACCCAAATAAAAATAATAACCTGTGGTAAACTATTTATCCATAGGATCACCCGCCCAATTAGCGTCAGAATATCAAGACAGACCCAATGATGATTTAGAGAAGAATTGAAGTCCATGTCCTAGCATACCTTTAACATAACGCAGAATATGAAGGATGATTGTGAAGTGGATAGTGCGGATATTAGACATGATTTGACTGATAATATGAACTGCATAAGCTATGTCTGGACGAATTACTTTTAAATATATAAGGCTACCAACTAGTTGTCTATACAGTGTTGGATCCTAGAGGGGAACACCATCAAAAGAGGTCAGGCGGACATTGGAATCCAACGATGTCACTGCTATGGCAGAATCAGTGATACCTGAACGAGCTAACATATCTGATGCATACTTCACTTGAGATAGGTAGTATCCATCAGAACATGATGAAACCTGAAGACCAAGGAAGTAACTGAGTGATTCCAGATCTTTCATCTCAAAATGTTCTCCTAGATAGTGTCAGAGATCCGAGATAGTCTGAGGATCATAGCCAGTAATGATCATATCATCCACAAATAACAGAAGAAGAACAAGTCCACGAGATTTTTCAAAGTAAACAAAGTAGAATTATGTGCACTGGAGATAAATCTAAGCTGAGTAACTGTAGAACTGAAGGTTGCAAACCAGAAACGATAAGCTTGCTTGAGGCTAGATAATGCACGGTGAAAGAGACAGACCTTGTTTGGTGGAGAAGGTACTTCAGGTGGTGGTTGCATATACACTTGCTCAGACAATGTGCTATTGAGGAAGGCATCCTTAACATCCATTTGAAGAAAGAGCCACTGCCTGGCAGCTGCTATGGCTAATAGACTCCGGACAGACATCATTCGTGCAATTGGAGCAAATGTTTCTGTTGGATTATATTAGCAAGCAGCGAAAGCAACAAGGATCAATAAGCACTCTAATTCATTAATTTTGGCAGAAACTAAATGCTATTGCAGAAATAGGAGGGTTTCAAGTCATACCTTTGGAGTCCTCTTGAAATCTCGATTTTCAGCTGCAACTTTCTCCAAATCTCGCTGTAGACCACCCCAAGATCTTCCCCACTATTCTCTTGATGCTCTAGATTGAGTTGTGGGACTCAAAATAAGCTTGAATGAAGGGAATTTGGAGAAGAGCTCACAGTAGCAACCCACTTGAAGAACACTTTCTTCACACGAATTTTTTTTAGCACAAATTCTTCAGATTGCATGCCTCAAATTAACTCCAATCTTCTCAATATATTGCAGACAATCATGCAATGAAGATGGCTGCATGAGATGCAGCTCATGCTTGGAGTAATTGAAGCATTATGATGGTGGGTTATGGGTGAGCAACTTGAAGATGATGATGGAAAATACCCTTTTTCCATTTTGTATATTTTTCATTTTCAAATTCCAAATTTGATTTTAGAAAAATAATTTGATTTCAAAAATAAAAATTATTAATTTTATAAATTAATTTCATAAATTAATTTTTCTAATAAAATTAATATATAATTATTTAAACAATTTAAATAATTCTAATTAATTTAATATCAAATATTAAAATAATTTTATACAAATTCACCTTCATATATTTAAATCATATGAAAATATTAATTCTCCAATTCTGTTTAATTCTTAAAACTAAATGTGTAATTATATCTCATATAATTACTAATACCTTTAATTCTAATTTGAACGTTTCAAATTAACTTATCACGCTACTTTAAAGCTAATCTATTTACGAGCTAGTAGGGGGACCTCGTGGACCTACAGATCATGGGCTCCAACGATCCGAGATTAATTGATTAAACTCATTAGACCGAATTAACCCCCATTTGTTAACTAATGGCTCACTCCATTAAAGCCCATAGTTGAATCCCCCTCACTATAGATATATTATATCCACTCGATATAACCATGATTAGTAAGTTAACCCTTCATTGATTGTTTGTAATAATGGTTTGGTCAAATCTCTATTTTACCCCCGAGATTACCTCTTGTTCCTTAAGTCTCACTAATCTTTGAATAATTGATTTGTGATCCAATCAACAAACTGAGTCCCTCTCAGGCCAGTGAGAGGGTGGTGCCCCTTATTCAAGACCCAGAATTAGCACTTAAGGGAACAACCTCTCTACTATCCCTAAATAGTTGGTAGGATTGAATTCCTTCTTGCACCCTATGTCCCCAGCTATCTATCTGGTCTTACCCCTGAAATGAGAGTTTATTGAGTCGGCGCTGTTGAGCCAACCCTCACCTATGAAAATCTAAGTATAATCCTGAATAAAAAGGAGTTCGTAGTTAGCTTAGGATTAATGTCAAGTTACTAGGTCATCGCTTTGAAATAGCCAGTTTTAAACAGTAAACAATATTATAAAGTAAGAGTGACTTATTGTCCGATCTTGTACAAACCCTTTTGCATAGTGATGCCCCCACTCTTCATGTCATAAAATGTACGAATTAGGATCAGTTCGTTTGTAGCACTTTACAACTCTTTGTAACAATTACAGAGCAGGCAACATCCAATAGTGTTACCAGAATAAGACACCCAACCTTATTCATATACTATAGATCATTTTGACTATTTACTCGAATCTAATCGACTTTTATGTCTCCACATAAAGTTCAAGTACTCATGTAATAGTCAAGGGACTTTAGGTTTATTGGATTACTAGTAAGAAAAACATCTATTCAATAACAACTTATTGAATTTTTCAGAATAAGTTCTATTGTTTACAAACTAGGAGTTTTAGGATATAAAATCCAACAATTTCCTCATAATCAATACCATTTTCCTATGAATACCATTTGGCCACCAGACTAGCCTTATAGTGCTTAACATATCCATCAGAGCGGGTCTTGATTTTATAGATCCATTTACATCCAATAGGTTTCTTGTCAGGTGGTAGATCAATATACTCCCAAGTGTGAGTCTTATCTAATGCCTGAAGTTCCTCATCCACAACTTGCTGCCAAAGAGGGTTAGAACAAGCCTCATGATAGGCCTTTGGTTCAACTAAGGTCATAGTAATGGAAAGACAAAGATAGTCCTGTAGATACTGTGGAGTTTCTCTTACCCGAACAGACCAACGAACAGGTGCAGAATCATGATCAGCATCAGGGACAGATGGCAAGTCCGGGAATGCAGTAGACGGAGAAAACTGATCGAGCTCTGGGACGAGTGGGATGGAAGACACATGCCCTGGAATGAATGGAGTGGGATCTGAAATCCAGGGTGGAGTGGAAGACTCAGATGAATATTCACAGGCAGGAAATAGATTTGTGGTAGGACTAGTGAAAAATGATTGGGTACCAACAAGGGAGGCATGAAAGGAAGAAATACTAGAAAACATAGGATGTTCCCAGAAGGTGACATAGCGAGAAATATATAACCGATTGGATATGGGGTCCCAACACTGGAATCCCTTATGTTCAATTCCATAACCAAGAAAGCAACATAGGCGAGCCCGAGATTCAAGTTTGGAATGTTCATGGGGATGAAGTAAAACAAAGTAGGTACAACAAAAAACTTTGAAAAGAGAATAAAAGGGTGAAATGCCATATAATCGCTTAAAAGAAGACACATTGTGGAGAACAGTAGAGGGAAGACGGTTGATAATATAGACATATGTGAGTGCAACTTCTCCCCAAAACTTTAGAGGACAAGATGTAGAGAGAAGTTGTGCACAGATAGAGTCAAGAATATGGCGATGCTTTCTTTTAGCCCGACCATTTTGTTGAGAGGTATAAGAACATGAGCATTGGACAAGAGTGCCCTGTTGAGTTAGGAAGGAAAGCAGGTAGGAGTCTTTATACTCCATGGCATTGTCAGTCTAAAGAATTTTGATGGTTTGAGAAAACTGAGTTTGAATCATTTTAGAAAATTCCATGTAAATTTAGGTTAAAGTTGAACGATTCTTAAGAAAATATATTCAAGTAAAATGGAAGTAGTCATCAATGAATAAAATAAAATACCGATAATTATTTATTATAGGGGTGGGAGTAGGGCCCCAAACATCGGAACGAACAAGGCCAAATGGTTTATCACAGAGAGATGTTGAAGTAGGAAATGACAAAGCAGACTGTTTTGCCAGTTTGCAATGTGAACAATCAAATGAACGAAATTTAGAGGCATTACTTAAGGTATCGACAAAAATTAGGCTACGAAGTTTGTTAGATGACACATGGTGAAGAAGAAGGTACCACTGATACGTAACGATATCTGTGACAGCTGCAGACACAAATGGCATAACAGGAGCTGAAGGGACGTGAGCTCAAATAATCTTCCCACCTTGCAACCTGTGCCAACCATCTGACCCGTCCGCGGATCCTGAACCTGACAACCATGAGAGGAAAAGAGAACAATTAATCCCAGGTCACACAATTGTCCAACAGAGACAAGATTGAAAGTCAAGTGTGGGACGTGATAAGTAGTGGATAGACTAGTACTCGGTGTACTTATAGTCCCAACATGTGAAATAGGCATGTGGTTACCATCAGTAGAGTATACCAGAGGCAGGGATTGTACAAGAGCGGAGGAAGACAGTAAGGCCATATTCGAGGTCATGTGATTGCAACAGGCTGAATCACGGAGCCAAGATGTACCTGGTGTGAGGGAAAATGCAGAAGAGTTAGGGAGAGAGCACCTGTTTCAACAAGTCCTGAAGATCACTGATCTGGATAATGGAGGATTGGAGGGTACCACATCTGAGGCAGTGGTAGCTGCCATGACAGATGAAGAACCATGCTTGGGGGAATTCTTGGATTGATTGATGTATTTTGGAGGCCGAGGTGATTTGGTTGTCCAGGATATGACCTCTTTTGTGGTAGTATCTGCATTCAATGGTAGGACAACTGGAAAACCTGTTACAATGCTGGTTGCAGTTCTTGCAAAAATTTGACTCAGTTGGATATCGTGAATGGCTGGTTGCGAGAGCAACGTCCGAGGAAGGAGAGGAGACTAACCCAAGTCATCTTTCCTCAAAGAGAATTTCTTGAATCGTTGCATCAAGAGATGGTAGTGGACTATAGTGTAACAAGGCAGCATGAACAGACTCATACTCAAGACGAAGCCCTATAAGGACCTTGATAAGTTGTAGATGATCCGAATTGATCTTAGTCTGGTCTAATTGAGTCCAAATAGGTTGAAGAATAGCAAGATACTCATTCACGGATTGGCCGATCTCCTGACTTATGCCAACTAGAGTAGTATAAAGCTGATAGTAGTGGGCAAGACCCACGGTTTGGAATCGTCCAGATAGAAAATCCCAAAGTTCTTTAGCTGTGTTGAACACATCAAATTGAGTGTGAATGGATGGAATGAAGGTATTACCCAACCAGGTGATTATCTAATGGTTCTTGTTGTCCCAGTCTTCTATTATGTCCATAAATTTACTGTCTTTTTTAGTGGCTCCTTTGACAGGCATAACGACATCACCTGTTACCACTCGCCATGATTTACGATCAATCAAGAAACTCTTCATTTGATAGGTCTAGGTAATATAATTAATGCCATTAAGGATTGTGCTGGTAGAACGAAAAATTTCATTTTTCTCCATTTATAACAAGGAGAAAAAAAATATAGCAGTATGAGTCAAAGGAAAAAAAACCAAAATAAAAAATAAGGGATCGAGGGATGAGTTCTAGATCGGGAAACGGGGATCAAGGGTCGAGTTCTTGATCAGGGATCTAGGGTCGAGTTCTAGACCGAGAAATGAGGATCAGGGTCAAGTTTTTCACAATGGGGATTGAGGGTCGAGTTTTTCACAGTGGCTACAGACAGGATCGAGGGTCTGGGTGGATGACACTAGTGTGATGACTGGACGACAGCGATGGCAGAGAAGAAGAAGAAACCAGCTAGCAAGGCTTTGATACCATGTAAAGAACAAGATCTGAATGGATGATTTTCTGTATATGACAGCGAATGTAAAGAACCAAATTTGAACAGATGATTTTCTGTATATCTATTGATCAATACTAAAATTAGCTAACAAGAATCCTCTAACAAAGCTCAACTATCTAACAAAAGGAGGCTTGACTTTGCAACCTGAAAATCCTAACAAAAGTAGTTTATAATTTAACAGCATCGACTCATCTTGAAAAAGAACATCTTGGGTACATAAATATAACAAATATATCACATATGGAAAAATTAATAATACAAGCGCAAACCAAAAATCAAATTTATATTAATCGTGAAAAATAAATGTAATAGAGAATAGGATTTGAAGTAAAGTAAAGGATAAGCAGGATAGTAGCAGCAATAAAGGAGATGGAAGCCCATGGAGTGTGGAAATAATCACGTCTTAGTGAAGTCATAGATCGGTGCCAACATTTGTTGCAGTAATCATTTAAATCTTTGCTCAAATTGGAGTAGTAATATTTGGTTGTATTAGGTTGGGGCATTTAGACGTAGATCCTTAATTAATTTTACCATTATACTCACGTCTTTCTCCTTCACAAATATACTCACGTCTTTCTATGTGTTAATCAAGTCATCTAACAATGCAAGATAATAAAATATAAACTTCTGATCCGCCCCGCCATGGAAAATCAGTTTCGAATTTGTATTTCAAAGTTGATATGAATTATGAAAGGTGGAATTTCCAAAACCCCATTTTTAAAGCTGTAATCCATCAAACTCTTGGCTTCTTCTGTTCTTTGACACCAGCCTCACTAAGTTTAATTATAGTTGGGGTATCAAAATATCTGTTGTATTCTGTCTCCTTAAATTTCTTGTACCCCTCTGTCTCAGGTGAGGGGATGTAGTAGAATCTTAATAAATGTACCAAGTGTCTTACCTTGTGTGTATTGTCTACCACATTATAACGAAACCCATATTGTCCAGTCGTGCTTGCTATAAACAACTCTACTATCAATGCCATAAAGTAGATAGGTGGAGGTTTGTTAATTTGTTTTGTCGAAATAATGATAGTTCAAATAATTCTTGAAGAACGAAAAAAGGAAGTTGATTCTCAAACATAGCCACGTCCGTTTTAAATCGTACATTAAACCAATAGAAGTATATCATCCATCCAAATCAGTCTCACTTTCACCCAAATATCTCTTTTCACAAATTGTTGACTTCATAAACTCCAATATGAAACGACTATCGAAGGGCATCATTTTTACAAAGTCTTCACTGTTCATGTCTATAGGCTCTGCGCAGCAACTACGAGCTGTTTCCTCCCATCTTCCAGCAATATTCATGACCTCCCCAACTCTCACATTTATACGAGATAGATATATTTTGAGAGCTTGAAGCTTATATTGTTCTACAGCTTTATATTCTTGTTGGCCATGGTGGAAAGGACCAATTGAAATGAGTTGAGGTGTATAGGCTTGTGTCATTCATCTTGCAGTGCAATTTGGGAACTTGATATATGAAACATTCTAAATTGATAGGAGGTAGTTTCATGAACATTTTTTCGATTGATATCACAACATCATCACTCTCCCCTTCTTCAAAACCCTTATGGTAAATCTCCATCATCTCTTCATGTCCTCCAGCCTCCTCACTCGTATCCATTTCAAAATATCTCACCTGCAAACTACACTCATGCATGATTAAACATTCAATAACCCTCTAGTAATGTGTGCAAATTTAATTAATTTCCTAAACAATTTGGGAATACTTAGTTTATTTCAAACCATTTAGGAAAATAGAGCTTTTTGCTTGTATTTGTTACTTCGAGAACATTGGATAGTTTCCTTGTATTTAGTTTCTTTTTGTATTTATCCTTTCAAGGATATTCGATAGTTCCCTTGTGTTTAGTTTCTTTATAAAAATGTTATCAACTTTATCGTTATATATGGAAAGTTCTTTTTATGTTTGTACTTGTTTTGTGTCGAAATAAGATTAGTTGAAGATGGAAATCATGTATAATAATAGGTTCAAGAAACAAATTTTCTATCATCATAATCATTTCTTTGATGTTTAATAAACTGTGATGAGATGTATTTAATTGACAATGTAAAAAGGTCATAATAGTATGCACTTTTCTGGTGGTAAACAAATATAGAGGAGTAAATAGGTTGGATTGGGTCGACTTCTTTAAAATTGACTCAACCTGACCTGGGTTCTGTTATGTACGAACAAGACTTGATCCGATTCGAATCGTGTGAGATTAGGTCAAACTTAATTTTTGTGCTATATAATATTAAAAAGTTAAAAAAAAATTGAATAATGACTTCAGCACATAGTCCTAAAAGAGAGCGGTTCTTCTTCTACATATGAGAGGGAATTTGAACTTCTTCAAAATGGTAAACTACTGCTTCTACTCCTTGTTCTTGCTAAACATCTTCGTGGTACTTCTTCTTTTTATTCTTTGTGTGAGGAAGAGAGAAAGAGAGGGATGTGAGAGAAATAGGAAACAGAGAGGGGGATATGAAAGAGAGAGACAAAGGGGATGCGAGAGAAACAGAGAAACAGAGATGTGAGAGACAAAGAGACAGAGATGGAATGCGAGAGAAATAGAGAAAAAGAGATGTGAGAGAGATAGAGAGACAACGAGGGATTGCAAAAGAAAGAGAGATGCGAGAGAAAGAGAAACGTAAGAGTGGGGGAGGGGGGAGGGGAGTGGCAAACCCTAATTTCTGATTGCTTTGGTTTGGGTAAACCAGGATTGAATCAAACCAATCATTTCAATTCAGTTCATTTTGAATTATAACATAAACAATTTCAACTCGAATCGGTTCGGTTCGGTTCGGTTTCTTACCCTCCTAGTTGTCACTCAACATATGACATTATATTTTGTTGACTCAAGACATTCTCATAGTCAAGATATTGTTGACAATAAAATTTCATATATCATTTTGTGACCCTGCAAAATTTTCAATATCGTTAATATTTGTACGACCACTACAGAAATATCAAAATCTTGAGTCAATTAATGACAATGATGACTTGGTCATAGTACACTAGACAGTGATAGTTTATAACTATCAGTAGTTGTTTATTTATGACAATAAATTATGAGAAAAAGAACAACAAAAGAATAAGAAGAGAGGGACATACCTTAAGAGAAAATGGAAAGAAAAACAAAGTAAAAAGTAATGGAGAATAAAGTACATAGAGAATAAAACATCAACACACAGAAGAGGAACATACCAAAGAGTCTATCAGCACATTTAAATAATGCATGGGAAAAAATTAAGCTTGTTTTGTCTCTTTTTTCCCCTTACAATTAACAAAACCTTCATGATGCATAAAAGGAAGTTTGAGTACAAAAGAAAGTTTTGCTTGTTTTTTATCGCTTTAACAAAACCCTCTACTACACCTATTAATAATTCTTTGGAAAAAGAAAAAGAAATGTTTTCCAAAGCAAAATAAATCAAACCTTCAACCAAGTATCAACTCACATTCAATGAAGGCAATACATGTTGGGATAAACACTATATTTTTAAATCAATTATCTCACTTTTGTGTGAATCTAATAGAATACTAATCAACTAGCAATAACAATAATAATCAAGTAAGGACACAAGCAATTTTAACGTAGAAAAACCCCCTCAATGTGAGGAATAAAAAACCACAGACCGAAGTCAAAATCTCCACTTTAATCAATAATGGGTTACAATGACTTCTCCCTAATCACAACTAGAGGCATATACAGCAAATATCTCAAGATCAACAATCTTGGCAACAAACGGCAACAAATTGGGGAGAATAAAATTAGAAATATCTCACTTGAATTGGCAACCAATTACCCACGGTATCCGACTGTAGGTAGCTCCAAAGAAAATCTCCACTGTTTAGATTGAAGACCCTGTGTCAAGAAAACACCGTCAAAATTTTAGCTCGATCGGACCACGTATTGATCCCCAAATAGCTGAAAAACGTTGCTAGTCGAATTGCCAAAAAGTCTAATTTTTCTGCCATTTTAATCTCTTAGTTTGTGTGCTACATCCAACTGACCGACGGCTGCAAGGTTATTTAAAAAAAAAAAAAAAAAATTGATTTAGACCTAATGGGCCTTGGGCCATCACAAAGTAAATAACCCAACGAATCTCCCCTTATTTCACTTTGTGGAGGAACTTGTCATTCCCGTGGTGAAACGAAAAAACTCAAGTTTCTCTCTTGGTAGATTCTTCGTCAACATATTGGATCCATTATGATCAATATGTATCTTCTCAAGCTCAAACAATTCATCATTCAAAGCATCTCTCATTCAAGGATACCTCATATTATATGCTTTGTTCTAGAATGAAATGTAGCATTCGTACGAAAGTGAATAGCACTCTGATAATCGCAGTATATCACATATCTTTGTTGCTTGAAGCCAAGCTCCTATATAAAGCGCTGCATCCACAACATCTCTTTACAAGCCTCTACTGTTGCAATATACTCTACGTCAGTTGTAGAAACTGCAACACACTTCTGCAATATTGACTGCCAAGATACTGCACCACCTGCAAATGTCATCAAGTAATCAAAAATAGACTTTCTGTTGTCTAGATCTCCTGTCATATCTGAATCAGTATACCCAACAAGAATTAGCTTTCGACCTCCAAATGTGAGCTTCAAACTAGAAGTACCTCTCAAATATCTTATGATGCACTTGACTACCTCTCAATGCTGTTTTCCTAGATTGGACATAAAATGACTAACAAAACCAACAGTGTGAGCAATATTAGGTCTAGTGCATACCATGACATACATCAAGCTCCCAACTATTGAAGCATAAGGGATCTTGCTCATATCTTCCTCCTCTTTATCTATAGAAGGACTCTGTTTGCTACTCAGTTTGAAGTGACTAGATAAAGAAGAATTGGCCGGTTTTGCTTTACTCATGTTGAAACACTCAAGTATCTTTTCCAATTATTGCTTTTGTGACATATACAACTTCTTGGAAGCTCTGCCTCGAACTTTTCGAATTCCAAGAATTTTCTTTCTGGCCCCAAATCCATCATGGCAAAAGATTTGCTCAATTGTCTCTTCAACCTATCAATTCTTGAAACATTCCTGCCAACAATCAAAATGTCATCAAAATAAAGCAATAATACAATAAAATCATCATCCGAAAATTTATTGACAAAAACATAATGATAAAAAAATAGTCTTTTTGTTGCCTTGCTCCTCCGTAACTGACTCAAACTTCTTATACCACTGCATTGGTGCCTGTTTCAACCTATAAAGACTTTTATTAAATTTACACACCAGATGCTCTTTGCCTTTATGCTCAAAACCCTCTGGTTGTTCCATGTAGATTTCGTTATATACGTCCCCATGAAGAAATGCGGTCTTAACATCCATCTGCTCAACCTCTATGTCAAGACTAGTTGCCAAACCCAGAACTATACGTATAGAAGACATCTTGACAATTGGAGCAAAAATTTGATCAAAGTCGACACTTTTCTTCTGATTGAACCCTTTGACAACCAATCTCGCTTTGTAACACAAATTTGAGGTATGTTAATCCTTTTTCACTCTATAAACCCACTTATTTTTCAGTGCACTTTTTTCTTTAGGTAATTTCACAAGCTCAAAAGTGTGGTTTTCATGTAAAGACTTCATGTCTTCTTTCATGGCATCAATCCACTCTCTTTTGTGCTCATCTTCTATGCCCTCTCCATGATGTTTCACTTAGAGTAGCTGAATAAATTCCTACAGTAGCTGAATATCTCTTCTATCATTTAATTCCTACAGTAGCTGAATATCTTGTTGACGGACGTTGATCTCTGACAGATCTCCTGAGTGAAACATCTGTAGGAATTTATGTTTTTGACAACTGTTTCTGAACACTATCATCTGCCTCAACCTATTAAGAACCCTCATCTGTTTCAACAAACTGATGATCCTGAACCTCATTTTTTATCTGTGTAGAAGGCTGTGTCAAAGAAATTGAATTTAAATTAGTGAGTTCATCATTGTGCTCAGACTTTGTTTTAGCTGTCTTCTCAATGTCTAGTATTGTTTGGTCTTCAATAAACACAACTCGACTTCTTATGAGCTTCTTTTATACAGGATCATATAATCTTATAACCAAACTCATCTTGGCCATAGCCAAGAAATACACATGGTCTAGTCTTTGCATCAAGCTTCGATCTCTCATCTTTAGGAACATGAACAAAAGCTTTACAACCAAAGACATGCAAGTGATCATAAGATATATCCTTATTTGACTATATTCTGTTCGAATTTTCTGATCTCAAAGGAACACTGGTGTGAGATTCAAAACATGTACAACTATATTCAATGTTTCACCCCAGAACGATTATGATAACTGTGATTCTGAAAGCAACCATCTCATTCTCTCCACTAGTGTTCTGTTCATTCTTTCAGCTATGCCATTTAACTAAGGAGTCTTAGGAGGTATCTTTTGATGTCGAATACCATGATTTTTGCAATACTCATCAAAAGGTCCACAATACTTCCCAATTATCAGTCCTAATACACTTTAACTTTTTACCAGTTTCTCTCTCAAGAAGGGCATGAAACTGTTTAAACACCTGTAATACTCGATCTTTAGTCTTCAAGGTATGGACCCATGTTTTCCTTGAATTATCATCAATAAATGTCACAAAATATGATGCACCTCCAAGTGCTTTTATTTTCATAGTACTACACACATCAGAATGTATGAAATCTAGTACATTTGGTTTCCTTGAACACTGAGATGACTTAAAAGTAACTCTAGCCTGCTTTCCTGCTAAACAATGATGACACCTTTTTAAGGGTGCACTCTTTATATCAGGAAGATGATTTTTCTTGGTTAAAATCTTCAAACTCTTCTTACTAATGTTATTGAGTCTTTTATACCAAAGCTCAACACTCGCTTCATCATTCACTATATTTTTATCAAAAATAGTGATCTTAGCCTCCATATAATACAGTGAGGAATATTTCTCTCCCTTAGCAATCACCAAAGAGCCTTTAGTAAGTTTCCATTTACCATCATAGAAGGTAATGCAGAAACCTTCATCATCAAGCTTACCTGTAGAAATCAAATTCATGCGCATATCAGGAATGTGCTTCACATTTTTCAAAATTAGCTTAGAACCATTCTTGTTCTCTATGTGTACATCTTCGATGCCAACTGCTTTTGCTGATCCATCATTAACTATCTTAACACTGCCGAAATCACCAGGTGTATAGGATGCAAAGAAATCCCTCTTTGATGTAGCATGAACTAAGGCACCATTAGTAATCACCCAACTGCTTTGTTGTGTAGCAAGATATATAACATCATCATCAAATATGATGTAAAAATCTTCGGTGGCTACAGTAATTATGTTTGTATCTCTATCATCGTCATTCTTCTTTTCATTGCCTTTATCATTTGTATTGTCCTTTTTAAATTTTCGATAATGCTTCTTTATATGCCCTTTCACATGATAATAATGACACTCAACCTTTGCAAATCGGCCACCTTTACTTTGCTTCTATCTTTCTCCATCAGACCTTTACTCTTACTCCTCTCTTTTTTTCAGTAACAAGAACATCTGATTGTGAAGAAAAGCCTCATGACTTTCTTCTCATCTCCTCGTTCAATATGCTATTGAAAGATAAGAAGAAAAGAGACAATACAAGGTTTATGTGGAAAACCCCAATCCAGGGAGAAAAAACCACGATAGAAAAGTTTTATTATTTAATGTCATACATACAAGAGACCCCAACCTCAGATATAAATAGAATGAGGGAAAACCCTAATTTAGTAGGCATAAAGTAAAAGAAAAATATGCCCTTAGGGCTAATGCATCATATATCAACACCCCCCTCAAGTTGAGACATAGATATCAGCAAGACCCAACTTGCTAACATAAACATCAAACGTCTGTCTTGGTAATCCTTTAGTAAAAACATTTGCAACCTGTTGGACTGAAGGGACATAGGGAATATAGATAACCCCATGTTCTAACTTCTCTTTAATAAAGTGTCTGTCAATTTCATCGTGTTTGGTTCTATCATGTTGTACTGCATTGTTGGCAATATTGATGACAGCCTTATTATCACAATATAGTTTCAGAACTGTCCTGGTGAAGATCAGAAAAAACTTTCTATAACCATATTTTTCACACACTCTCAGGCTCATAACTCTATACTCTGCCACAACACTGCTTCTGGCAACTACACCCTATTTTTTACTCCACCAAGTCACCAACTTTCCCCATACAAAAGTACAATATCTCAAGGTTGACTTTTTATCTGTCACTAATCCTGCCCAACTGAGTTAGTATATGTTTCAATGCTTCATGTGTCATATATTCTGAAAATTAAGCCCTTCCCTGGTGTAGACTTCAGATATCTCAGAATTCGAGTCACTGCTTCCATGTGCTCCTCATACAAACTCTGCATGAACTGACTTACCACACTCACAACATAGGAGATGTTGGGCCTAGTATAAAATAAGTAAATCAGTTTTCCTACAAGGCATTGATACCTCTCCTTATTTACAAGAACTCCTTCCATAATGTTTTTTAGTTTGCCATTGACCTCAATAGGAGTGTCAATAGGTTTGCATCCAATTATTCTTGTTTCCTTTTACAGGTCTTGAGTGTATTTTCGTTGAGACATTGATATTCCTACTTTCAATCTTGCCACTTCCATCCCGAGAAAATACCTCACACTACCAAGATATTTGATCTCAAATTCGCTTGCCATTCTTTGTTTTAGCTTAGCAATTTCTGCCGTATCATCCTCTGATAAAATGATATCATCGACATAAACTACCAAAATAGAAATCTTCCCTGAAAGTGATTGTTAGGTGAACAATGTATGATTAGAATGCCTTTGAACAAACCCTTGGGATTTAACAAACACTGTGAACCTATCCAACCACACTTTAGGAGACTGTTTCAATCCATATAAGGACTGCCTGAGTTTACAAATATGGTTCCTAAATTTAGTTTAGAAACCTGGGGGAGGACTCATGTAAATTTCCCCTTCTAACTCACCATTCAGAAAGACATTTTTTTTTACATCTAGTTGATGTAGAGGCCAATTCTTATTCACAGCAACAGACAAAAGAACTTCGATCGTGTTGAGCTTAGCCACTGGGGAAAAAGTTTCTGAATAATCAATCCATACGTTTGTGTGAACCCTTTAGCGACTAACCTAGCCTTATATATCTCGTTTGTTCCGTTAGACCTATACTTCACTATGAACACCTATTTGTAACCAACTGTCTTGTGACCTCTAGGGAGAGCTAGTAGATCCCAAGTCTTGTTCACCTCGAGAGCTTTTATTTCTTCCAGTACTATCGCTCTCCACTCGATAACTTCCATGGCTATAGCTACACTGGTAGGTATTGCTAGAGCATCAAGTTAGGTAGCAAAAGCCTTAAAAATAGGAGACGAGCTACTATAGGTCAAAAAACTGTGCATAGGGTACTTTGTACATGACCTGGTTCTTTCCTAGGGAGCAATTGGCATATCATGACTGGCATCATTATTGCCAGTTTTTGTCGTCCTCTCTCAAGTATCAGACTTCTGAGACAATTCTTCATCTTCCTGAGGATCTTCCAACACCTCATTACCTTCTGTAATTTCAAGCTTCTTTGAGTTCGTCTCAGCATTTCCTATGTGCCTAGACTTCTCTTCAAGAACCTTCTCTGAAACAACAGAACCTTCTCTGAAACAACAGGATCTAGAACCTGAGCTGGTTTCAATGCTTGGACATTTTCTGATGGAACAACAGGGGTTTCCTGGGTTTCCTTTATGAGATTCTTCGTATAGTATGTTATCCAGGGCACTTGTCTAGTAGGGAGGACAAACACTGGAATAGCAGGAGTAGGTTTGGGACTAGGCAGATTGGGTTCAGGTTTGAGACTAGGTAGACTGGATTTAGGAACATTAGAACTAGGCTCAAGATTGAAACTTATAGGTACGGAGTATGTGGAACTGTTAGTCTCTTCACTCATGGTCGCCCTCTAAAGACAACTAATGGGAAAGAATGGTTTATCTTCAAGGAACGTGACATCCATAGTGACAAAGTACTTTCTGGAAGGTGAATGAAAACATTTATAGCCTTGTTGATGAAGAGGATACCCAACAAACACACACTTTTGAGCTCGTGGGGCTAGTTCGGTGAAGATCGTGAGTGTGGAAAAAAGCTATACACCCAAACACACGAAGAGAAACATAAGGGATAAGACGTATAGACTAGTAGGACTCTTTAAAGCACTTGTTTGAAACTTTAGAACACGTGAAGGCATCTGATTAATGAGATGGGCTGTAGTAAGAACCGCATCTCCCCATAGGTACGATGGGAGAAATGCCAGAATCATCAAGGAATGAGCAACTTCAATGAGATTGCAATTTTTCCGTTCAACCACCCCGTTTTGTTGCGGAATATAAGCACAAGAGTTTTGATGGATAATCCCTTTTGATATTAAGAATTCTCGGAGGGTGTGATTGACAAATTCATGTCAATTGTCCCTTCGAAGAATGGCAATATTCGTATTAAACTGAGTTAAGATAGTGGTATAGAATTGTTGGAAGGTAGACAGGACCTCGAACTTAGCAGCAAAGAGATATACCCATGTAAGCCGGGTATGATCATCGATGAACGTGAAAAACCATTGTTTATCGGACAGGGTAGAGATGTTTGAAGAATCCCAAACATCATTGTGGGTCAAGTGGAAAGGCTAGGTAGGTTTATAAGGCTGAGAAACAAAAGAAACACGAGGTTATTTAGCACGTATACAGACATCACAAGACAAAGAAGAAATATTCATATTATGGAATAAATGGGGAAATAAATATCTCATATATTGAAAACTTGGATGTCCAAATTAAAATATCACAATAAATAATCTTTTTCAGATATAGTGCTAAACAAATTCCTGGAGGAAGCATCTTCAGAAAGGAAATAGAGGCCCCTATTATATCGGGTAGTGCCAATCATCTTCCATGATCTCAAATCCTGAAACAAAGTAGCATCTGGTGACAACAAGACAACTGTACAGTTCAAATTTTTTGTTATTTTACTTATTGACAACAAGTTGTAAGAAATTTTTGGCACATGTAGGACATTTTGTAGAATTAATCCCTGAAACGGTGACAACCTATCTTTTCCAGCAATAGGAGCGAATGACCCATCTGCAATTTGAATCCTCTCATTTCTAGCACTCGGATAATACGAGAGGAATCAATCAAATAAGTTAGTCAAGTGATCGGTCGCTCTTGAATCTAGAATCCATAACTCAT
The DNA here is from genome assembly GCF_027475165.1 of Benincasa hispida. NCBI lineage: Eukaryota > Viridiplantae > Streptophyta > Magnoliopsida > Cucurbitales > Cucurbitaceae > Benincasa > Benincasa hispida. Next base: position 33,126,928 of record NC_143486.1, on the reverse strand, counting down.
TCTCTTCAACAAAGAAACTAAAAGACTGAGGAGTACCTGACTGAGCAACTGTTCTGATCCCTATGGTACTTGAATCACCTGGGTTGGTCACCGAAGGTTGTGACTGAGGTTGTGCAACCTCCTCAACCGATTAACTCATCTGAGCACGACCAGATTTTGACTTGTCATTTGGAGGGCAATGTTTGCCATTAGAAAGTCAACCATTCAGTTTCCAACACTGATCTTTCGTGTGTCATAATTTTTTACAATGCTCACATACTAGGGGTGTTTTGCTATTCTGCTTGTCACCATCAGATCCAGAGGATTTCATCCCAAAGGCAGCCGACTCTACAGTGGTAACACCAGACTCATTCATTGTACTCGATCTATCCTCTTCCAATTGAACCTCTGAATAGACCTCCTTAAGAGACGGTATTGGTTTCTACCCTAATATTCGACTTCGAACCATATCAAATTTGGGGTGCAACCCCGCAAGAAAATTATACACACGATTAACCTCTTCTATCTTCGAGTACTAAATTTCGTCATGTGAGCAGTTCCAGATGATTTCTCGACATAGATCCATTTCTTACCATAGCAAAGACATCCTGTTGAAGTATTACGTTACATCCATGCTCCCTTGTTTGCATTCATGAACCTGTTTATGTAGAGTATATAGGCGAGATGCGTTCTGACGTCTCGAATATAACCGTCAGACTGCATCCCAAATCTCTCGTGTGGTTGCTGAATAGCGTAAGGGTTTCCTAATTTGTGGTTCCATGCTACTGATCAACATCGAGTGGAGCAATGAATCCTCTCCCTTCCAAACGCGCTCCTTAGGATCCCAGGGCTTGGTCGTGGTATCTCTCTGGTCAAGTACCCAAATTTATGATGCACCTCAAGGACCATTTTAATTGTTTAGAACCAGGAGAAGTAATTCTAGCCATTTAGCTTCTCTCCCGCGATCATCTCTGCAGGGTTTCATATAGTCCCAGAACAAAGATTAGCAATAGGAAGAGTAGAAAACATTGTTACTATATTTTCTGAGTAGATTAAGACACTGGAAGAATCATGGCCATCCAGTTTGGCCCTGAAAACGGCCATCTGTTGTTGGAGGTTGGCCAATTGCTATTGGAGTTCCCCATGGGATTCAGATCTAGGATGTTTCTGTCCAAAGGGAATGGAATTATTTCAAATAGAATCACCTATTTGAAACTAAGATTGAACCGTGTACACGTGAGGGAGAAGTTGTCTACCATGGTGCTGCAAGAAGGTGGCTGCTGCGAGAATTCCAACGACGGAAAACGGAGACTGCCCATGGTCGGCACTGCTTCTAGACAACTAATTCTAGAGCTCGACGATCAGCTGCAAACTGGAAGCAAAGGTGTCGATCTGACCTAACCTGGTGGCTGGAGCAAACCCATGGGAGGCGTTTGGAGCAAACCCGATTGGTTGTGAAGTTGAAGCAAATACGTCGATCTGACTCGACTCAATGGCGTTTAGCTGAAGCAAACTGGAATGCTGGAGCTAGCAGATGTTGGATGCGTTGGCTGGAGCAAACCCACTTGGTTCCTAAGTAAATCGCGATCTGGTTGGGTTGATAGTGCTTGGTGGCAAGATTCCATGAGATGGGTTGAGGAAATTTTGGGGCGCGGCTCTAGGGGCTGGTCGTTGTTGCACCTTGCTCAAGATGGTCCAGAGATACTGATCCACGACTGCTTGAATCACAACCATATTAGTCGTGTCTGCCAATGTTCCCCCACCTACCATGTTTGATGATTGAATTTCTTCTATCGGAGCTAGAAATTTAATTCTAAGCTAGGGATGAACGTACTAACTTTTTTTCTAAAACCTTTTTCCACTTTTTAATACTATATATATAGTATTTACAAATTTACAAATTTAAGACAAGTGAAAGTAGTATTTACAAATTTAATTTTTAATAACTATCGAGAACTAAAGAGTTATGAATGATCAGTTAAATATTTTAGTTAGGCATTAAAAAAAAAAGGTTTGGCTTATGTTTGATTTTAGGGATTTCGTTGAAGCTTTTCTAATATATGTTCACGGATGAGTTTTCTATTGAGGTCTTATAATGGGCTTTTGAATAGTAGATTTTGAATATTTATGTTGTGTATGAAGAAAATTTTTTATTTTTGAGAAATTGTGTACAAAGATTTAATCCAAAATATTGCGTTTTTTTTTATAGGCATTATACAAATAAATAATTGATATTTTCAGCAAATGAAAATGAAAACTTGAATGACATAATTTATAGATAATAAATTATTAATATACTCTATCACAAGACATTGGAGGAAAAAATGATGTAAGTAGATTGAAGGTAAAAAATGGGTGCATGGAACTAAATTGAAATACTATGACTTCTTAATAAAATGGATATAGTGGAAAAAAAATTACACCCAAAGTATAATGAAATAAGTTCAAGATAAGAATAAAGAAATAAATGTCACACTCCACCCCAGACTACTCTCTGAGCTTAGGAAAGGATGTGACTGCAGCAGTTATCAACCCTTTTGTTGACACTTACTGCCTAATAACTCTTGCAGAAATAACTCTGATACAAATGTAAAAATTCAAAAACCAACTGATTAACTCATGGAAGCAAACAACAACTGATTAAGTAGACCCATTTTATATTACAACAATGTAACGTTTATACAACTCCAAGACTTAACAATAAAGTTTACAATTAACTCCTCTTTAAAACCCTCTGGAAGTGTAATTGTGGCTTGTGGCAAACCTTGACCTTAGCAGCACCCTGGAACTTCTCACCTTTCGCTACCTGGGAAGAAAAACATGAAATAATAGAATGAGCCTCACAAAGCTCAGTGAGTGGTAAGAAACTTCTAAAGTCTATTTTAACTCATAAATAACAAGCATATCATAGATACGAGGTTACATTCAAAACTCAGCCTTGAATGAGTCTGTTCTCAACTTTATCTATGCGCATGGTAGATAGCTAAACTGATAAATACTTAGAATGAGTATGTTGTCTACCTACATACATGGTATATAGATAACTATTACTAAATACAATGCTTACTCTTTATGTTTCTTTTGTCTCCTATGTGCACATAGCTGCCCGTTCATGGGCTCAGAAGCTAGGTCCGTCGGCCCTCTGACCATCCCATACAAGGATCTTCCCACAGGCTCAGGAACTAGACCTCTCGGTCCCCTGACCATCCCGTGAGGTTTTGTTTACGGGCTCAGGCACTAGGTCTATTGACCCCCTGACCATCCCGATCACATAATCTCATTCTCATGCTAGATACTCATTCATAACATAAACATATACAATTTACTCTAAAAGATATGCTTTAAGACTTAAAGGAAAGTACCACTCACCCTGTTAAGGATAGGAATCTTTCTCTCAAGAAGTTCCTTGATCACCTCGGGCTCCTTTTTGAACCCTAAGATCCAGATTCAATTTAAAGCTCAGATTACTCCTAGTTCTAAGCCTTATCTCGAGATACTTCCTTCTATAAATATGCTCTAAAATTTATCAGGAAGCTTGCCTCGAAATCTTAGCTCATAACTTCTCGTGGTTGTTTCGGAATCTTCAAAATATCAAGACTGGCTCAGCTTACCCGACAGCTCGACCCTTCTGTCTTTTCCTCATTCTCCAACCCGATTTCTTGAAGCTTCTTCTCCGACAGCCCTACCCTGAAAACTAGACTCTCATAGATTTTAGATAGCTTTAGAATTACATCAAACGCACGAGTATTTCGAGAGAACTCTTCGTCTCAAGTTGATGCTACTTCCTGTCCTTTTTGTCCGACAGCATCTCCCCTCTTGGAACCTCTTGACCAACGCATGATCTTGCTATCAACGCATAGTCTCCTCCCAATACACTCTTATTTATGTCCTTTGAAGAGAATTTAAGTTCTCATATGAAGTCTTTGGCCCTATTTATAGGCATCCAAGATTTCTCTAAGGCTGACACCTCCTACTTGGCCACATGTCCAAGTGTCTTTTCCTTATACTATTACCACAATCTTGCATCAGCACAAGCCAAGGTGTCTTGCTCCGCTTTTACCAATGCTTAGCCCTCAACTTTGCATGTCTTCTTATGCACCCACCTCATTTGCTTAAGGCCTAAGGTTTCTTCCTAACAAGCCACATGTCCGGATGACATCCTTGAATGCGTCCATCCTTCATATGCATTCATCCAACTTCATATGCATTCAACAAGGATAATGACCAACTCTCTTGTCCTATGCACCCACATGCCCTCGGATGTCCAATGCGTAGCATATCACCAACACATAATATTGCACTAACGCATCCATCGCATCCATCGCTGCTTACCATCGCTAGCACTGCCACGTCCATCGCGTCCATCGCTTCCATCACTGCTTACCATCGTATAGCAGCGCCCATCGTGTCCATCGCATCCATCGTTGCTTACCATCACATAGCACTATCGCATCCAACGCCGCATGCCATCCATCGACGCATTCCTCACACCGCATCATCGCATGCCCTCGCCTCACTGCATGCCCGCGCATCACCACATGCCCTTGCACCGCATCACCGCAATCTACCAACGCATTCCTTTGGCCGCAAATCATCGACGCATAGCGTTGTCGCATAGCACCGATGCATAGCATCACCGTGTGACACCAACGCATAGTGCTTGTCGTATACCATCGACGCATACCCCCATCACCGCATGGCATCCATCGCCGCATGTTACCAATGCAACCCTTCGGCCGCAAACCATCGGCCGCATACTGTCGCGTCCAACGCATCCATCGCGCCTGCCTCCATCGCCGCATGCTTCTATCCATCACATCCATCGCATCCAATGCATCCATCACATCCATCGCATCCAACGCATCCATCGTATCCAACGCATTCAACGTCCAGCGCTCTTGGATGCGCAACTTGAGGCTGCCGCATGTGTTGTTCTAACCTCTTCAAGATCTTGGCTGCTGCATGCATTTCTAACCTCCCAAACAACCTCTCAAATTTTAATGGCCAACGCATGGTACATACTAACGCATTGTCAAATACTTAGTCAAATTTTACCAATTAAAGCTTAACTCAAACTTACTCAAGGAAATTCTATTCAACACATAGAAATTTCCTTTTCTTCAACATAGAATTTAACTTTCACTTAGTTAATTCTTTTTAACACTTGCTTAAGTAGGAATAATGGAAATCTGGGTTTCACAATAAAAATGTAAGTGAGCTACAGGAAGGGAGGAGAGAGTCGTATGAGAAGGGAAGAGACATAGAAAGTGAGAGGTGGAGAATCTGAGAGAGTTGTTAAATGAGAGTTACTGTGCTTGAAGGAAGTGAAAAGGGGAGATAGTATGTTAGTGGGTTGTTAGTGGGTCAAACGGTGATATAAGAGTTATGATCTCCTCATATATGTTATTGGGCCCCCAAACAAGCCCTTACTGGTATTTGTTACTCGATTATTTTTAAAGGGATATGAAAAGGATAATTGTTTTTAAAAGTAAAACTGCTGAGAATATTTTTTTGTATAGCAAAATGTCACAATCTATTAGTAATAGACTGCGATAGATTGCAATAGACTTCTATCACTGAGCAATAAACTGCGATTAGACTTCAACCACTTAATGATAGAAGTCTATTGCGGGCTATCACTGATAAACCGTGATAGTTTGTTATATTTATAAATAAGTTGACTCATTTTTCTTTATTATTTAAAAACAACCCATATGAAAAATCTTATATGGTATTTGTTTTTCCTTGATTTATTTTTGTTTGGAAAGGGTACGAATAGCATAAATTTCTTTGTCTGTGCATACTCTTTTTTCTATTGTTGAAAATCGATTAGAAATATTGGTTTTAATAACATAAATTTCGTTTATTCACAATCAAAGAATATGAGAAATTGTAGTGGATGACCATTTTAAAATAGTATTTTGCTTGTGTGTCTTCCATATTTGTGATTTTATAAATATGAAAAAAAAATTAAATCCCAATTTTCATTTACTGTTATTCCAAAAACACCCTTATATCAATAAATTGGGATTTTATTAACAGCAGAGAGTAAATTCACGTAGTCCTTCTTCATTGCACATAATCTTCTTTTAGTAGCAATTTCACCATAACTCCACAATGAAATCTTTGTAGGGATCATATCCCAAACGGAAGCATTAAGATCATCCTGCATTCGATTTTTTTATTTTATATGAAACAAAAACAACAATCTAAACATAACATAAATAGGATAAACTACCAGCATGCTTTGTGAAGGGAGAAACAACGGGGAAGAATAGTTGTTACGTTTGTAGACTCCCGAGTTCCTCAAAATTCCTCTTACTCTTCAAACGAACGGCTCCTTAACGATCACGGACACTACCACAAGAATAATCTTGTTATTCTCTAGGATTCCAAGAGTTGGATGAGTGGTCTCCAACCCTTGGAAGAGGAAAAGGTAGAGAGATTGTAGAGAATATATAAAGGAATTGAATTGTGGACGGCAAGGTAAGTTTTTCATAAAAACTAATCTTGCCCAAAATGGGCTAATAAGATGATTATATAAGGAGAAGGGTTTACTCCTCCAAGTAATTCTCTTTTAGTCTTGGTGCTAGTTAATTAAATAACCCCTTATTAAACTGATTAACACATTAATTAAATGGCCACATATCACATGTTTATATTCTTCTATCTCTCTATCTTTTCTTAATCATTCAGTAACTATATTAAATAATATTTAACATATAGTTAATTAACATATAAATATCACATGTTCATATGTATACATCTCTTACGAATCTAATTAATATAAATCTAATATTTGAACCTCATTCAAATATAACTCTCTTACATAATTTGAATTATAGATCACATTTATCATTAATTATATATTAATCACATCAAGATAAAATTTCCTCAAAGAATTCAAATCATTCCTCGTTAATATTATTTAGTGAGCTAACAAGGGGACCTTATGAATCTACATATTAGAATGTCCAACAATATGAGATTAATTGGATAAACTCATTAACCAAATTAATCAATATTCGTTAACTGTGTGTACACTCCACTAAAAATCCACAGCTGCACTCTTCATATTTGTGTCTACGGATATAAACCAATAATAATAAGTCTTCACGAGTGTTAGTAACATCAAATTGGTCAAATTACCGTTTTACACTTGGGTTACCTCTGTGTTCTTAAGTACTAGTGCTTCTCTAATAATAAACTTGTTTATGGTCCAACCATTAAATAGAAACCTTCTCAGGCCAGTGAGAGGGTAGGGCCCTTCGTTCAAGATACCACTTAAGGGGAAACTCATCTACTTACCCTAAAGTTGGGGAAGAGAAAATTCCATCTTATTGAAATAAAAACTTAACCAGTCAATGGATACTATTTTGCGGTCCAGTCTTATGAAAACTCATTGCATAGGAGACTCCCACTCGCATGTGACCTACACGAACGCGTTGGATCATTGCGTTTGTATTAAATACAAAGTAGGTTGTATCCATAGTGTCTCCACATACTATAGACCCTTTATGTTATATTAAACATTGATCCTTGTATGTTTCCACATACTGTTCAAGACTCTTACCCCTATACTATAGACCCTTTAGATTATATTGAACATTGATTCTTGTATGTCTCTGCATACTATTCAAGACTCATAAGAAAACCTTGGATGTTAGTTTATTGGATTTAGGGTTATTAAGACAAAATAAAATATAACACAATCAATAACATTTATTGAAATGACATCGATAACTGATGATGTAACTGATAGACCTTTAATAACTAAGGTGTATGAAAGAAGAAAGAAAATGAAAGAAAATGAGTAAGATGGGGAAATATAACAGAATGTAGTGGGCCTAGGAATATTGTTAGTTAGAGAGGAAAAAATAGAGAAGAAAGAGAGAGAGGGGGCCCATGGGAGGGGAGGTATTTTTAAGGCCATTTGTGCCATGAGAGTTAGTGAATATTTTGTGTAAATTCTCACATGTTGAGATTGAAGGGAGGGAGAGGTAGCTCTCAAATTCTTCCCCGTTGTTAATAAAATAAGGAAAAGGGTTCCAAACCCATCAACTGGTATCAGAGCACTTACCTGGGTATGGTGGGAAAAATGGAAGCCCGATTAGTTGCTATGGAGGAAAAATAGAGGGAGATGGAGGAGAAGATGAGCGTACAGTCAAAGGAAGTTAAGGATTGGATGGGAAGCATGTCTGCCCAGATGGCCTTAGTCCTGTCAAGGTTAGACACGATGAATAACCCTGAAAAACATTCTCCATCATTAGAAAGAACTCTATCAGAGAAGGGGAAGCAAGTCATAGAAGAATCATCCAGATGGATGGCTGCACAGGGTAGAACAATATTTTTTGGTGAATAGATTGTCGAAGAAGGACAAGTTGGATGCGACTGTGTTGTGCTTAGAAGGAGAAGTGTTTAACTGGTATCAATGGGAGGACGATTGGTTACCGGTAGGGAGTTGGTCGCAGTTTAGGGAGCTATTTTTTACGAGGTTTCAGTCGGCCTGTGAAGCGGATCGATATGCCAGAGTAATGCGGCTGCAGTAAGAGATGACTATGAGGGAATATCAAAGGAATTTTGAACGCTACTTCGCTAGGTTGAAGGAGTTGGGTGACAAGCCTTTGGAGAGAAAATTTGTTTGTGGGCTTAAGGAAGAAATCCAGAGCGAAATGCAAAAGTTGAAGCCTGAAGGCTTGAAGGCCAAAATGAAAATGGCCTAATTGAAAGAGGAGGACCAGTTACTCCAACGATGTCTGGGAAAAGGGATCGGGTCGGATGGTACCCATAACCTGAGTACAAAGATAGGGGGTAGCGCGAGTAGCAGCTGCGGGTCAAGCAACCCAATTAGTCGAACGATCACAATCAACCCGAACCGAGGAAGTTCAACGGGATCGTCTACAACGATTGTGGCGTAGGGGGAAATAGGAACGAAAGAGACTGCTGACAACTCGTTTCAAAGGCTATTCGATGCAGAGATGAAGGAGAAACAAGACAAGGGCCTGTGCTTTAGGTGCGATGAGAAGTTTAGCTTTGGCCATCATTGCAAGAAGAGGGAACTCCAATTCATGTTTGTGTAGGAAGGGAAGGATTTAGTAGAGGAAGGAGAAGAACCCGATATATTTGAGTATAAACTGAAAGGAATGACGCGGGAGGACACGAAGGAGATTGCGAACCTCTTCTTGAACTCATTGGCTGGATTGAGCTCGCCAAAAAAAATTAAGTTACAAGGATTCATTGGCGATCGAGAGGTTGTTGTGCTGATCGATGGAGAAGCGACGCATAACTTCATCACCTCAGAGTTGATCATGGAGCTACAACTGCCAATTTCACCTTCCGAAGGGTATGATGTATTGTTGGGCTCGGGAGGATCAGTTCAAACAGTCGGAGTGTGTAAAGGTGTGTTTATAACCATTTCTGATTTATCAATTATACAAGAAGACTTTCTCCCTCTATCTTTGGCCAGCGCGGACGTCATTTTGGGAGTAGCTTTGGGGCAGATTACCTTCGATTATAGGCTGTCAACGATGGAATTCCAAGTTGGGGAATGGGCAGTGCAGTTGCAAGGACACCGGGGGCTGGTTAAATCTCAAATATCCTTGAAGTCTATGGCCAAGACGGTTAGAGGAGGGGATCAGGGTGTCTTGATAGAGCTAAATACATTAGACTTGAATCGAGACAGTGTTTTAAAAGAAGAAGACAGCACCGTGGGGGATAAAACCGATATGCCTTAAGAGATTCAGCAGGTGCTAAGGAAATTTGAAGTAGTCTTCCAAACACCAACAGAACTACCTCCGAGCCGAAACCACAATCACACTATTGTGCTACTATCAGGGGCGGTCAATGTAAGACCATATCCATACCCATAGATCCAGAAAGATGAAATTGAAAGGATGGTCAAGGAGATGTTGATGGTAGGGGTTATTCAGCCGAGCCGAAGTGTCTTCCCTAGTCCATTGTTGCTGGTTAAGAAGAAAGATGGGAGCTAGCATTTCTGTGTCGACTACCGTGCCTTGAACAATGCCACCATCCCAGATAAGTACCCTATTCTCATTGTCGATGAATTGTTAGTTGAACTATATGGTGCTACAATCTTTTTCAAAAATTGACTTAAATTCAGGGTATCATCAAATCTGGGTTCATCCAAGGGACGTCCAAAAAATAGCGTTTAGAATGCACGAAGGCCACTATGAGTTTTTAGTAATGCCTTCGGGTTGAGAAATGCTCCATCCACTTTCTAAGCCATCATGAATGAAATCCTCAAGTCGTGTCTTCGTCAATTCGCATTGGTCTTCTTTGATGACATTCTGATATATAGCAAAACATTGGAGGAACACATGAGCCATTTATCGACAATTTTGGAAGCGTTGATTGAAAACCAGCTGGTGGCGAATTTGAAGAAATGCCAATTTGGAGCAACAAGCATTGAGTACTTGGGGCATATCATTTCTGCACAGGGGGTCTCGGTCGATCCAAATAATTTAGAAGGAATGAACAGTTGGCCTACACCACGGAATGTGAAGGAGTTGAGGGACTTTCTTTGTCACACCCCGTCCTAGACTACCCTCTGAGCCTGAGAGAAGACGTGACTGCAGCAATTATGAACCCTTTTGTTACTGCCTAAAAACTCTTGTGGAAATAACTCTGATACTAATGAAAAAATTTAACAACCAACTGATTAAGACAAGGAGCCAAACAACAAATGATTAAGTAGGCCCATTTTATTACAACAATGTAACGTTTATACAACTTCAAGACTTATCTACAAGTTTACAAGAACAACTGTAAAACCCTCCGGAAGTGTAACTATGGCTTGTGGCAGACCTTGACCTTAGCAGCACTCTGGAACTCCTTACCTTTCACTACCTGGGAAGAAAACATAAAATAACAGAATGAGCTTCACAAAGCCCAGTGAGTGGTAAGCAACTTCTAGAGTATACTTCGACTCATAAATAACAAGCATATCATAAATACGAGGTTACATTCAAACCTCCGCCTTGAGTGAGTCTGGTCTCAACTTCTATCTACATGCACGGTAGATAGCTAAACTGATAACTACTTAGAATGAGTATGTTGTCTACCTACACACATGGTAGATAGATAACTGTTACTAAATACAACGCTTACTCTTTACGTTTCCTTTGTCTCCTATGTTCTCTATGTGCACATAGCTCCCCGCTCATGGGCTTAGAAGCTAGGCTCGTCGATCCTTTGACCATCCCATACAAGGATCCTCCCATAGGCTCAGGAACTAGATCTCTCAGTCCCCTGACCATCCCGTGAGGTTTTGCTTACGGGCTCAGGAACTAGGTCTATTGACCCTCTGACCATCCCAATCACATAATCTCATTCTCATGCTAGATACTCATTCAAAACATAAGCATATACAATTAACTCTAAAAGATATGCTTAATACTTAAAGGAAAGTACCACTCACCTTGGTCGTTTAGGAACCTTTCTCTCTAGAAGTTCCTTGATCTTCTCGGGCTTCTCTTGAACCCTAAATTTTAGATTCAACTAAAAGCTCAGATTACTCATAGTTCTAGGCTTTATCTCGAGATACTTCCTTTTATAAATATGCTCTAAAATGTCTCAGAAAGCTTACCTCAAAATCTTAGCTCATAACTTCTCGTGGTTTGGCCGGAAATATCAAAATATCAAGACTGGCCCAGCTTACCCGACAGCTCGACCCTTCTGTCTTTTCCTCATTCCTCAGCTGATTCCTTGGAGATTCTTCTCCGACAGCCCTACTCTGAAAACTAGACTCTTTTAAATTTCAGATGGATTTTGAATCACATCAAACGCACGAGTATTCTGAGAGAAATCCTCGTCCCAATTTGATGTTGTGTTCCAGACTTCACTGTCTATTGCATCTCTCTTTGAAGCTTTATGATCAACGCATAGATTTTCTATCAACGCAAAGTTTAATCAGCTTTCCCACTCTTCTTAATGTCTTTTGAATTGTGATCTTAAAAGAAGTCCTTGGCCCTATTTATAGGCATCCAAAAACTCTCCAAGGTCGACACCTTCTACTTGTCCGCATGTCCAAGTGTTTCTTCCTCACACTATCAACGCAACCTTCAATCAACGCAATCTAAGGTGTCTTCTTCATCCTTAGCCAGCACAAAATGCTTAATTTTGAATGTCCTCTTGTGTAACCACCTCATTTGCTTAAGCTTAAGATTTCTTCCCAACAAGCCACATGTCTGAATGATGACCTTGCATGCGTCTATCCAACCTCATATGCGTTAACCACAAATACGCCCATCCAATTGCCGAAACCTACCTATGTCCGGATACCATCAACCGGCATATGCGTCCATTCACTCTTACCTTGTGCATCTAATTGACGCAACTTAGTCACAAATGCTAGATGCTCGCAAAGATCATCTTTGGCCGCATATCCTTCTCCTTCGAATGGCTCACCTTTGCTCTATGCGCTCAACTAGGATAATGACCAACACTTCTTCAACGCATACTACTAGCTTGTCCTATGCGTCCAAAAACCCTTGGATGTTCAATGCATAGCACATGTCCAGCGCATAGCACATCACCAACGCATAGCACATCACCAATGCATAGTGCATCATCAACGCATAACACATCACCAACGCATAATGTAACAGTACCGCATCCATCGCTGCTTACCATCGCATAGCACTTCTGTGTCCATTGCGTCCATCGCATCCATCACGGCATACCATCGCATAGCACTGCTACGTCCAACGCCACATGCCTCTCTCGCTGCATGCTTCGTACCGCATCACCGTACACCCTCGTATCACTGCATGCCCTTGCACCGCATCAGCACATACAACCAACGCATTTCCTTCGGCCGCATACACGCATACCATAGGCCGTATCATCGCATGCCCTCGGCCACACACTCTCGTGTAGAAAAGCTGCCGCATTCCCCCAACGCATAGCATCGCCTCATGTCATCAACGCATAGCACCGCCGCATGTCATCAACGCATATTGCTACCGTATACCATCAACGCATACCCCCATCACCGTATGCCATCCATTGTCGCATGCTACCAACGCATCCCTCTGGCCGCAAACCATCGGCCACATACTCTCGTGTCCAACGTATCCATCGTGTCGCATGCCATCGCATCCATCGCACCGCATGCGCACGTAGTACCGTCGCAACCATCGCATCTATCGTGTCCAACGTCCAGCACCCTTGGATGCGCAACTTGAGGCTGCCGCATGCGTTTTTCTAACCTCTTCAAGACCTTGGCTACTGCATGCACTACTAACATCCCAAATAACCTCTCAAAGTTTAATGGCCAACGCATGGCACATACTAACGCATTTGTCAAATACTTAGTCATATTTCTCCTTGGCTTCCAACGCATGATTACTCTTGGCAATGCCTCTTGCCAATACTTCGGCCAATCATGCGTCCAACCTTACAAACGCATGGTTGCCTTTTCAACTTATGCGTTAATGTCTCCTAACTCTTAACGCATGGGTCCTTTTGACTTTACCCTTAGCCAAATTTCATCAATTAAAACTTAACTCTAAACTACTCAAGGAAAATCTATTCAACACTTAGAAATTTCCTTCACTTCAACATAGGATTTAACTTTCACTTAGTTAATTCCTTTTAACACCTGCTTAAGTAGGAAAAATGGAAATCCAGGTTTCACATCCTTGGCCTCACAGGCTATTACAGGAAGTTTGTAGCTAACTATGGTGCCATAGCCTTGCCAATAACTCAATTGTTAAAGAAGGGGAGTTTCAATTGGAGCGAGGAAGCAGATGAGGCTTTCCAATGCCTTAAATCAGCAATGATGTCAGTACCTGTGTTGGGATTACCCAACTTCCATGAACTCTTTATTGTAGAGACGGATGCATCGGGTGTTGGGGTGGAAGCTTTATTGATGCAAAACAAGAGACCGTTAGAATATTTCAGTCAAGCACTACCTCCTTCTCACCGATTCAAGGCAGTGTACGAGTGAGAGTTGATGGCCATGGTATTTGCAATACAAAAATAGAGACCACACCTACTAGGAAGACACTTTATCGTCCGTATGGATAAAAAAAGCCTCAAGTTTCTACTAGAGCAGCGGGTAATCGCGGGAGAATACCATCGTTGGATCACTAAACTCATGGGATATGATTTTAGCATAGAATACAAGCGAGGAACTAAAAATTCAGCCACGGATGCCCTCTCCCAACTGCCAACCTCATTGGAACTTGGAGTGCCTAGTGTAGTAAAAGAACTGAATACTTCTATTTTTGTTGAACAGGTGTGCGGAATTGAATGGAATCCGACAGGCTTTGTTGAATGGGCAGCCAGTACCAACTGGGTACAGCCTTCGAGATAACTACTGTACTATAAGGGGAGGATTATGATGTCGGCTACCTCACCAACAATACCTCTGTTATTACATGAGTTCCACAATAGTCCTATAGGAGGACACCAAGGAAGCTTGAAGACATACCAGCGGCTGTCCAAAGAAGTCTATTGGAAAGGGATAAAGAACAAATTCCAGCAATTTGTGGCAGAGTGTGGAGTATGTCAGCAAGCCAAATATCTAACCCCCTCACCCATGGGTCTCCTACAAACCTTACCAATTCCAAACCGAGTATGGGTGGATATCTCCATGGATTTCATTGAGGGGCTTCCAAAATCTGAAGGATTTGATACTATCATGGTAGTGGTAGACTGGTTATCTAAGTATGCTCATTTCATTACCCTCAAATATCCATTTTCTGCGATCAGTGGCTGATATGTTTGTTAAGGAAGTAGTACGTTTACATGGCTACCCTCGAAGTATTGTATCAGATCGTGATAAGATCTTTACCAGTTTATTTTGGGAAGAGCTCTTTTGCATGATGAGAACTTAATTATGTAGAAGCATAGCTTACCATCCTCAGACGAATAGACAAACGGAGGTAGTCAATAGAGGAATCGAAACCTACTTGAGATGTTTTACTATGAGCAACCCTAAACAGTGGGTTAAGTGGGTGCCTTGGGCCGAATTTTGTTATAACACATCCTTTTACACAACTATCCAAGTTACTCCCTTCAAGATATTATATGGTTGTTCCCCCCTACCAGTGCTTGGATATATGAACAGCTCAAGCCTAGTCAACAAAGTCGATATTCAGTTGCGCAATAAAGATGTTATGCTGACTAAACTCAAGGAATCATTGCACGAGGCTCAACAACGAATGGTTAAGTCAGCTAATACAAAACGGAGAGATATGGAATATAGCGTGGGTGATTGGGTCTACCTTAAACTCAAACCATATAGACAGTCATCCATAGCCAATCACAAGCACCCGAAACTAGCACCAAGATTTGTGAGACCATTTCAGGTGACTGATCGCATTGGGAAGGCAACCTACAAGATTGCGTTACCAGCCGAGACAGGTATCTACCCTGTGTTCCACATATCAATACTACGAAGGGCAATTGGCTGCAATTTGCCGAGGATACCAATTCCTCCTACTGATGATTTGAGCTTCATAACACAACCCACTGAGCTGCTAGGCATAAGAACATCACCCTCTGAGGATCAACAAACAGAAGTACTAATTCGTTGGGAGAATGGAGACATGGTTGATGCGACATTGGAACTTCCAGACATCATCAAAGAATAATTTCCTGATTTTCGCCTTGAGGACAAGATGGCTCTTTGGGGGGCGGGTATTGATAGATCTTTAATAACTAAGGTGTATGAAAGAAGAAAGAAAATTAAAGAAAATGAGTAAGATAGGGAAATATAACAAATAGAGAAGAAAGAGAGAGAGGGGGCCCACAAGAGGGGAGGTATTTGTAAGGCCATGAGAGTTAGTGAAGATTTTTTGTAAATTCTCACTTGTTGAGATTGAAGGGAGGGAGGGGGAGCGCTCAAATTCTTCCCCATTGTTAATAAAATACGGAAAAGGGTTCCAAACCTATCAACAATTGTTAGGTACTTGAGCATTTTGGAGAACCACATGCCAAAAGCTAGCTATTAGGGTGGGAGAGCCAAGTCACCTAAGTACCACATTGGTCATCCCATTCAAACTAATGTGGGACAAAGGCATCCCATACTACCTTGGTTTCTAACAATACCCCATCCCCACAAAGCCGACGTCCCGGCAGCTACTCCGACGGTACTTCACTCAGCCACACCCGGTTAGAACCCTCCGTCGGTTCCACTTCGGAACGTCGACAACTGGCTTTGATACCATTGTTAGGTACTTAAGCACCTTGGAGAACCACATCCCAAAAGTTAGCTATTGGGGTGGGAGAGCCAAGCCACTTAAGTACCACATTGGTCATCCCTAACCAATGTGTGACAAAGGCATCCCATACTACCTTGGTTCCTAACAGTAACATAATCAATTACATTTATTGAAATAACATCGATAACTCTTTATCGATGATGGTCAAATAATTACATTTGCTATCTACGAGTTTTACGACATAAAATCCAACAATCTTACGCTTGACAGCCAATTTCTCGCGATTCGATCATCACCATTAGCAGCAATAGATCAAGTGAAAGGGTTTTTTTTTTCCTTTTATCTAGGTTAGAACAAATCATTCTAATTTTTTGGTTTTGTTTTAGATTTTGAGATTGATTCTATATGTTATTTGTTGAGATTGGAGCCGACAATTTTGTTCCATTATATGTGGCAGTTAGAAACTGCTCACTCTGTAAGTCTCAGATTGCACAAGTTAAGAAGTTTAAAATTATTCAGAAAAACTACCTAATTCTACTAAATCAATCCATAAGAACTCATGATATAATTGGATGAAGTTTATCCAATTACTTCAATTTTTTCAATTTTTCAATTCTTTGATTCTTCGACATTGGTGTAGAAGCTCGTCGTTGTTCTCTCTGCTAGCTTCAACATACTCTTCGTACCTTCAATACTCGATATCACTAAAATTAAAATAGTGGTAATAATGGAAAAATAAAAGAGAAAGGAATCACTAAAAAAGCAATATTGCATAAATTGTCGATAACAATTAAAAGGTAAAAGTCATTTGATGCAATTACCTAATAATCATATGACAATCAGAAGGTAATCAAATGAGTATCAGAAACTTCTAACTAATCGACTAAAAATAAAAGGTTATCATGTGACAATCAGAAGACAATCAAATGTCAGTATAAACAAACTAGTAACTAATTGATAATAAATAAAAAGTAATCTTGCAATCAAATGAGTATATCTGAAACTACTAATTATTTGACAAAGAATGGAAGATAATCAAATATCAATCAGATGACAATCATATACTATTACAAAAATTAGAATGTAACCAAATGAAAATCAGAAAGTAAACAGAAACCACTAACTAATTGATAAAAGAAAAAAAAAAAAGAAAAAAGAAGGTAATTAGATGGAGAAGACAATGAGATAGAAATATCATAATTAATTATGAACTAATTGATAGAAAAGAGAAGGTAATCAAACGAAAATCAAAAGACAATCAGATGGCAATATTAGAAAGTACTAACTATACGACAAAGTGTATAGGAGGTAATCAGATCAAAATCAAAACGTAATAAGATGACAATTAGAAACTACTAACTAATTGACAAAAGAGAAGGTATTCACATGATAATTAGATGACAATATTAGAAACTACAAACTAATTCAATGAAAAAAAATAGAAGGTAATCAAACACAATAACCAGAAGGCAATCAGATGACAATATACAAAAGTATTAACTATATGACAAATAATATAAAGTAATCGGATGATAATAAGAAGATCAGCAAATGACAATCAGAAAATATAAAAATAGAAGGTAATTATATGACAATATTAAAAACTACTAACTAATTGATAAAAAGAAATAGAAGGTTACTAGACAACAATGACGACCATATGACAATATGAGGAACAACTCATTGACGAAAAGAAATAGAAGGTAATCAAATTTAGGGATTTCTATTTCGTTTATTTCACTGTCAATTTCATTATTCAATTAGTAGTATGTATATTAAAATTGAGAGCTTTGATACGTTGAAATCATTTAAGAAAAAAATAAAAAAGGTAAAATAGGAAATTCATGCATGTTGCCAATTTTTTTTAAAAAAAGATTGATGGCCTTGTAATTTCCCCACTCGAAATTCAAATCTGAAAAGGAATTAATAGGTTTTATTATAAATATTATAAACAAAATAAATGCTCATTCTGAGTGTTCTAAACTACATAATCTTAATATCCAAATTGTCTTAGTATCTTATAACTATATAATCTTAGTGTCAAAATTATGCCACATCCTAATTGTCATATTACCTATAAATAGTGACATTCGTAGAAAGGTATACTGGTGAGAATTAAAGAGAAATTTTTTCTCTATATTTTCTTATGTTCTTATATTTTATTTAATTATCTTAATATTATAATTTCTCTGGTATTCATGTTCTTGTTGTGTCTTGTTTTGTTCCTTAATTTTACAACACGTTATCAATACGAACTTCTGTCATTTCCCTCACAAAAGGTAAAGAGTTTGATCCCAACGATTTTTTTCTTTTTTATTAAGCAGATTCTCAACAACCTATTACAACATATCTATATATAAATAGATATGAGTTTTAAACAGAAAAGAACAGAGTGTATATAATCTGTAAGAGAGATTTGTTAAAAGGTGAGAAAAATAATCATCTTCTTTGTGTAGTCTTCAAGAGTGAAAGAACAACCCTTCTCGTGGATGTAGGTCTTGATTTGGCCGAACCACGTATATGCGTTCATTCAACTATTTTTTCTCTTTCATCTTCAATTGTTGCATGTTTGTGTTCGTCAATATTACCAAATCGCCATAGAATAACACAAAGAGTGTCAATATTTGGTTAATATTTGTGTAACTTCATGTATTTTATTTTGTGTATTTGGTGGGTTGTTGGTTAGGATTTAGGGCCTATTTTTAGGCATCCTCTTTGTATATAACCCTTATACTTTTTCATTAAAGATATACATAATATAGTAATATTCTTATATGGTACCAACCCAACTCATAATTACAACTTTTCATCATAGCATAGCTAAAAACATAGCTTTAAACATAGCTTTACACAATCTTTAAGTTGAAAGAGAACCATTTTACTCAATCCCTCAATGTTAAACCTTGGTGTAGAATATTCTCAACATAACCAACGTCGAATCTACCTACATGCACGTGGTTATCACTAAATACTGTCATATCTTAGGTTCTACTGTCCAGATACCTTCACATTGCCCTTCAATATCGAGTTCTAACTTTCGTCATAAAACTTATACTTTGAAGTAAATAATACTTTGGAAGCATAGTATCATAAATCATATGCTTTAACAACTTTGCTAATAGGCATCACTTCTGACACATGCTCCTTGAAATATTGAAAAACTTAAATCATGCTCACAATCTTCTTTAAAACTAGCGTTAATGGCTTCATGAAACATAGTTTGCTTAGAAATCATTTTAAACATTCATATAGACAAGCATGAGTCTAAACATTTAAACAAAGCATATGTTACTATTTTTTTAAAAAACATCAACTTTTTCACTCACAGCCATGGGCATTCCTCCTAGGGTTGATAAACCCTTCTTATTGGCGTTAACCCTGTGGAAATGAAAAACATGTTTAGCAATGCTTATGGATTCTTTGTGAGACTAACCCATATAAATGAACTCAATAATTAGCTTAAAACATCAATTTCCCTCTCAATGCATACCTTCCTATGCGTCCTATCGCAACACACAATCAGCGCCCCTTACACCCAGCGCCTCGCGTGTCTGCCCGCATAGCCCATTGCCCTTTGCGCCCACTTGCACTCACAGCTTTAGAACACGCTTGCACAGTGCCCGTTCAGCACAATGTATTCCCTTGTGCATTGTTTCAACACAAGCCTTGCACCCAACCAGCCTCTCACGCACACCTGCAGCCTGCCTGGGTTGAACAGCCTGCTTACTCAATGGTTGCAGCTGTCTACTTATTCAACCAAAACCCAGTTTCAAATTTGAGCTCGAATAACTTATTTTTTAGACTTTATCTTAAACGATTTCCTTCTACAAACTTGTTTAAAAACGTCTTAACTTGCCTATCTCAAAATTTGAGATCTTAATTCCTCGTGGTTTGTCCAGAAACTTAAATCTTCATCACTTGCCTAGATTCATCCGAGAGTTTGTCCTTCTTGCAATCTTCTTCAAATTTCAACTTGAATTCCTCAGAGTTTCCTTCCAACAGCCCTAGAGCTTAAACTACACTCATGAAGCTTTTGAATGGCTCTAGAACCACCTCATTTGCACGAGTAAAATGGTAAAACAGAGCTTTTAAACTGAAGCTTCCTTTCTATACTAAGCACTACATGTCTTCAAGCATTCTTAAGCTACCAACTCATCCACTAAGTGGGATTCACTCCCTTAAGGTCGACACCTGGTCCATTATAACATGTGACTGAGCTGCTAACCACCATTTGATCAACGCATGGCTTCACCTTTGCTTGGCACAATTAACGCATGTCCCTTTGCCCATGCATGGCCTCAATACAAATAGCCCATTGCTTAGTCTAGTGCCATCGCATGCTTTCCTTTGTCGTGGCGTTTACTAGAACAACACATAAATTTAACTAACGTTTGGCTCAACCTCATCGTATAGCTCCCTTGCCAACATTATCGCGTAGTTACCAACCATAGCCATCGCATAGGCTCACTTGCCCACACCGCGCATCAGGCCAACGCATGCACACCCATCTTTGGCACAAACTCAACTTGGCAATGCTTTATTTGGCACATCCTGCACCCATACTCATCAACGCACACGCGCAGCTCTCAATGCTTTAGGTCTTCAAGCTCTTGCGCGTGCATCCTTGCCCATTTAACCTCTCATGGGCTTTTACCAACGCATGCCTTTGCTTAACGCAAAGCACCTCATGCAGCCATCACTTAGCCTTATGGCCAATGCCTCCCATGTACCCAACTAGCCTTCGTGATCACACAACTCTCTAGGCCACCTCCTTCACTTCATGGCTATCAATGCATGCCCACTGTGAGTTCCACACTTAGCCTAAAATTCCCTGTAAAAAAATCTCATTTGTCTTGTTACCGAGACCCCTTTTTTTCAACACTTAAAACATTTTCCTTCTTTTCTTTTTCAAGCTTTTTCGCTACAAACATATTAATAACTTATACTTAATCTTGATTAACATGTTAATTAACTTACTTAAGTAGGGTTTGGGGTTTACAATTTACCTCCCCCATATGAAATTTTGTCCTCGAAATTTATTGCAAGTCCATTAACTGAATAACTGAGGGTATCTACTCCTCATTTCCTCTTCAGTTTCCCAGGTGGCTTCTTCAATTCCATGATTCTTACAAAGTACTTTTACTAAGGCTATCGTCTTATTCCTTAACAAATGCTCTTTCTTATCGAGAATCTCTACTGGTTTTTCTTCATAAGTCAGTTCCTTTAACTGATGTGGTTGCTCTATTAACACATGAGCAGGATCTGGAACAAACTTCTTTAACATTGATGCATGAAAAACATCATGTATGTGAGATAGTTCTGAAGGTAAATCTAACTTGTAAGCTGTTGGCCCATCTCTTTCCACTATTTCATAAGGCCCCAATATACCTTGGACTTAGCTTTCCTTTCTTGCCAAATCTAAGGATTCCTTTCCATGAGGATAACTTAAGAAATACCCGATCATTGATCTTGAACTCTAATTATCTTCTTCACTTGTCAGGATAACTCTTTTGTCTTTCTTGGGCTGTCTTAAGATTTTCTCTGATAAGCTTAACACTATCTGACGTCTGCTGAACACGTTTTGGGCCTACTAATTTCCTTTCTCTAACCTTATTCCAACACACAAGTGATCTACAAGGTCTTTAATATAAAGCCTCATACGGAGTCATTCCAATACTAAGACTAGTCAATGGAAGGGTTATCTCGGAAAAACCTTCCACAAATCACCTGTAGAAACCTGTTAAACCCAAGAAACTACGTACCTCG
Source organism: Benincasa hispida (assembly GCF_027475165.1). Classification (NCBI taxonomy): domain Eukaryota; kingdom Viridiplantae; phylum Streptophyta; class Magnoliopsida; order Cucurbitales; family Cucurbitaceae; genus Benincasa; species Benincasa hispida. The sequence goes on along the minus strand of NC_143486.1, from coordinate 33,104,993 downwards.
GATATTGTAAAGGGTCACTCCCAATTCACAATTGCTTTTGTCTTCTAGGGATTTACAGTAACTTCTACTGCAGATACAACATGCCCTAGGAATACAACTTGATCTAACAAGAAATCACACTCATTGAACTTAGCATACAACTTCTTTTCTTGCAACATCTGAAGCACTAATCTGTTCCACATGCTTTTTCTCTACTACTTGAATAAACCATAATATCATCAATAAAGACTATCACAAATTGATCTAGATAAAAATGGAATATCTTGTTCATAAGGTCCATGAATATCGCAGGGGCGTTCGTCAAACCAAATGGCATTACTATAAACTCATAGTGCCCATATCTGGTCCTAAAATCAATTATTGGAGCATCTGCTTTCTTTACCTTTAACTGATGGTATCTGACCTCAAGTTAATCTTAGAGAACACTGTAGCTCCATTTAACTTATCAAAGAGATCATCTATACAAGGTAAATGATACTTATTCCTGATCCTCACTTTATTTAACTGTCTATAATCTATATACAACATGAGAGTACCATCTTTCTTCTTTACAAATAAGATCGACTCTCCCTAGGATGACACACTGAGTCTAACATACCCCTTATCAACTAACTCCTGTAACTGCACCTTCAGCTCATTCAACTCAGCTAGTGCCATCTTATATGGTGCCTGTGAAATAGGTGTTGTACTTGGAATCAGGTCAAAAGTAAACTCGACTTCCCTGTTAGGTGGCGATCTTGAAAACTTCTCAGGAAATTCATCAAGGAAACTTCTGCACTACATGCACATCTTCAGGCGTCAACCTGTCATCCTTTGCTCAACAACTTCATTGCTTTCATTACTGAATCAAACTACTAGAAAGATTAAATATATGCGTTGATTATCATGCATTGGTGGTGGTCATGCGTTGGAATGAAATACATGCGTCGGTGGTGGTCATGTTCTTAGTGTATGCGTTGATTATCATGCGTCGATGGTCATGCGTTGGAATGAACTATGTGTTAATCGAATGTATGCGATGACCGTGCGTTCCTGTCATAAGTTTTCTTGCGCTCATGCCAAGTATAATGTGAACGCAAGTTTCTCGAGTGATCCGAGACTGAACTCAGGGACTTGTAGCTAGATGTATGTGGTAATGTGCATGCGGCGATTGAGGGGGTTTCTATGCTAACACTACTCTTACTCCTAACCAACAAACAACGTAATGAGAAGTATGAATGAGAGGTAGAGATACGACAACTGTTGACGTGAACATATGGATGGGAAAATAGATAAAATGTAAAGATGTCTTCATCGCAACCCTTAAGAGTGACCATAAGGGCAACCTTAGCCAACACAAGCTATGCGATCATGCTACATACACTAAAAGCCTAAATCTAGGATGTATGTGATGTGTATGCAAAAAGGTCAAGATGGCCGAATATCGCCACCATATCCTACTTCCTGAACGCATGCAATATCCTCTCCGTAGGGTGCATATGTTGTGTGATAGGAAACGGAGCTTATTCCTAAGTTCACCATTTTTGCTTATGCGTTCCAATCCGTTCTCTCGAGTGTTAGATTTGGATTTTAGACTACTCATCCAAGTATGCCTAAATGATGAATGATGCAGTCATAAGACATGGTAATCGCATGAACTTAGCTGACGCAAGATTATTCCTATCTCTAGTGAACAATAGCTTAAATTACTTGATGCGTCCAACCACTTACCCTCCCAGGCAGTTAGTTGTTGCTGACTTTACTTATAGACAAGTGTTGTGTCTGCCTATAGAGAGGCGTTGCTATAGGTTCGCAATAAGCAAATAAGGTTTTCTCACACACTCGCACAACGCACACCTTTTGGTGGTTTGCTACATGCTTCATATCTCTACTCCGCATGACTAAGTATGTGATACTCTAGCAATCTCACTAAGTGATGCAATGAAAGTTAATGATGCTAAGTAAAGAAAGATGGAGATGGAATTGAAGGAAACATATAAATGCATTGAACACACAATGTATTAATTTCTTAATCCAAAATGTAATGCAATACAATATAAGAAAAGAAGAGGAAATGAAATTACCAGTTGGAAGCAAGGTCTTGCTTCCAGCAGATGTGTGTCAAGGCTGCCGGTGGTGCCATGGATGGGCGGTGGAGCTGACTCTCTTGAGATCTAACTTCGGCGAAGGCTCCGATCGTCACTTGGAATGGATGAAGGAGATGAAGAACTCTCAAGCTTTTTTCTCACACATTAGTCTGGATCACAGGGATCCGCCCTAAGGCGAAAAACCCTGGATCAGTTGAATTTCTGCTCAGCGGCTTCTATTTATAGAACTTGATCGCCGATAGCATTAATGGACTGCTCTGATTCTAACATTTGCAGCACGTTAGTCGTTTTCTTAATCCCTGCTACTAACGACGTGGTAGGTGAAATGTCAACATCATCTTGTGATTTTCCCGAGAGATGCGTTGATGTGTTCATTCCACCAACCTTGTGGTGATCCCACTATTATGCGTTATCGTGTAGCCGTAATCGTGCAGTGACCGCATTCACTTGATACTACAATTTCTACATGATGACCGTAATCGCTTGACGATCGCAACTCCTATGCGATGGACGCATGCGGCTGATTTCCGCAACACCCATGCGTTGATCGTATGTGTTCGCGTTTGACATCGAGAATTTCTCCACATGCGGTCGTCTATGTGGTAGTCTGGCTTCTGTGTTTACGTCCACTTCCTGCGTTTGCTATCAAAAATAGACAATTGAACGCATAATAACGCATAATAATGGGTTAGTCGAGATTCTTAATGTTGAACGTTGCAAACTCATTTTCTCATGAATTTCTAATATAATTGCCGCATATTATGCTTTGCAGCCCTCACAATTCTAAATAAAAGGCCTAAGATGACATGCATTTCTGAATGTCATCACACCCCCAAACTTAGAATCATGCTTGTCCTTAAACATGCGTTATACTCAAGAAATTCTAAACTCACCTTCTTGCTTTCCTTTGCGATGACCAACTTCTCAGAATATAATTTCCTCATACCTCTAACCATCGCCGCAATGCTCTCCTCCACTTTGGCTGCTTCTTCAAAAAGATCTTTTCTAAGTTTTAATCCGGCAAGCCTTTGCTCAAAAACTTTTTATTCATTAATCGCAACCTTGCGTTTAGCTTTTGAGAATGCATTCGTTCAAAACACTTCAAAAATTTACAGTCACTTATTCGAATGCGGCGTTGAACCTAGATACGCTTTTCATTTTAGCTTACCCCCACGTGTGTCATGCAAGCATCCAACTTCGTTTGCGTTCCATATTCAACTCAACTCTTGTCTTGCTTGATTTGGCTTGCGCCAGACAGAGGAGTTGTGCTTATGCGTTGACCCTGGCAACTCACTTTCGTTTTGGCTTGCCCCCACGTGTGTCATGCGGACATCCAACTATGGGTGAGTGCCTTTGACAACTTAACTCTTATCAACATGGGTTTCCCCATTGCGTTGACAGTGAAGTTAGTATTCTCAAAATATTTTTTTTTCTCTCTCTCTCTTTTTTTTAAATGATCAGAATGTAATGAACGCAATTCTCCCGAGATTGCTGCCACCCCCAAACTTAGAGGTTGGCAGCGTTCTCACCGCAAAGCTAAAAACAAACTTACAGGAATGCGGTAACAAACGTTTGAGCAAAGGTTCGCACATAATAAAACTTAAAACTTGAAAAACTTGAAAAAGCTATTAAAAGTAAAGTGAGCCTTGCGATGCTTAGTTAGCGGATGCGATGAATTATACGTACCATTATAGAAACATTGCAAAGGAGCGCAATCGGGAAAAGAGAATTTTAAAAGGATAATGCATGAAAGATAACAAGGAAGGACCTTAGGCAAAATACCGCAAGCGATCATTGTTGAAATCCACGCGATCGAAGCCATGCGTTGAAGGATGGAGGGAATTCTTCTGTTGTACAGTGCACCAAGGAGACTTATTGTTGCACCTACAAGGAACAAATGTACCACAACCAAGGAAGTAGCTACATATCTAAAATAACAATAAAAATAAAATAAACCAAACTAAGAAAGCATGGTAAAGATAGAGTAGAAGACATCCCTAGAGAAATTGGAGTGTTGTCACCACAAGGAGCCTTCCATGCAAGAGATGGCTCTCAACTGCTTGGGTCAAGAAGCTCGTTCTGACCTTTGGAACTTCTGGCAATTATTGGGTACATGTTGGCCACCATATGCTTTAGAATTACCTTTAACTCATGCGACTGGTTGCCCTTCCACTTTGGGGTCAATACTGGTTTTCGACGCATCGCCTACACTTCAATATTGTTTGCAACTTGGTCGCACAAGCTACAATACTCCCAAGATAGAAAGGTTGCTTGCAGAGACACAAAACTTAACAAACAATTAGCTGCCAAGTCCCTGGCAACGGCGCCTAAAACTTAATGACGAAAATTTAGATTACCAAATCTTCAAACACGATAACTAAAATTAAGTGAATGCAATATGTGATGCATGTTCTTAGTGTATGCATTGATTATCATGCGTCGGTAGTCATGCGTTGGAATGAACTATACGTTAATCGAATGTATGGGATGACAGTGTGTTCCTGTCAAAAGTTTTCTTGCACTCACGCCAAGTTTCTCGGGTGATCCGAGGTCGAAATCAGGGACTTGTAGCTAGATGTATGCAGTAATGTGCATGCGGTGGTTGAATAAAAGAATGATGGATGGGGTTTCTATGCTAACACTACTCTTACTCCTAACTAACAGACAACGCAATGAGAAGTATGAATGAGAGGTAGAGAAACGAAAACTGTTGACGTGGAATAAATGAATGGGAAAATAGATAAAAGGAGAAGATGTCTTCATCGCAACCCTTAAGAGTGACTGCAAGGGCAACCTCAACCAACATAAGCTATGCGATCATGCTACACACATTAAAAGCCTAAATCTAGGATGTATGCGGTGTGTATGCAAAAGGGTCGAGACAGTCGCATACCGCCACCATATCCTAGTTCCTGGATGCATGTAATATCCTCTCCATAGGGTGCATACGCTGTGTGATAACAAATGGAGCTTATTCCTAAGTTCCCCAATCTTGCTTATGTGTTCCAATCCGCACTCTCGAGTCTTAGATTTGGATTTTAGACTACTCTTCCAAGTATGCCTAAATGATGAATGATGCGCTCATAAGACAAGGTAACCACATGAACTTGGTTGATGCAAGATTATTCCTATCTCTAGTGAACAATAGCTTACATTGCTTGATGCATCCAACCACTTACCCTCCCGAGCAGTTAGTTGTTGCTGACTTTACTCATAGACAAGCATTGCGTCCGCCTATAGACAGACGTTGCTACAGCTTCGCAATAAGCAAATAAGTTTTTCTTACACACTCGCACAATACATACCTCTCGGTGGTTTGTTACATGCTTTATATCTCTACTTCGCATGACTAAGTATGCAATACTCTAGCAATCTCACTAAGTGATGCAATGAAAGTTAATGATGCTAAGTAAAGAAAGATGGAGATGGAATCGAAGGAAACAAAAAAATGCATTGAACACACAATGTTTTAATTTCTTAATCCAAAATGTGATACAATACAATATAAGAAAAGAAGAAAAAATGAAATGACCAGCTGGAAGTAAGGTCTTGCTTCCAACAGATGTATGTCAAGGCTGCTGGTGGTGCCATGGATGGGCGGTGGAGTTGACTCTCTCGAGATCTAACTCCGGCGAAGGCTCCGGTCATCACTCGGAATGGATGAAGGAGATGAAGAACTCTCAAGCTTCTTTCTCACGCATTAGTCTGGATCACAGGGATCCGCCCTAAGGCGAAAAACCCTTGATCAGTTGAATTTCTGCTCAGCGGCTTCTATTTATAGAACTTGATCGCCGACAGCATTAATGGACTGTTCTGATTCTAACATTCGCCGCGCATTAGTCCTTTTCTAAATCCCTGCTGCTAACAGCGTGGTAGGTGAAATGTCAACATCATCTTTTGATTTTCCCGAGAGATGCGTTGATGCGTTCATTCCGCCAACCTTGCAGTGATCCCACTATTATGCGTTATCATGTAGCCGCAATCGTGCAGTGATCACATTCGCTTGATACTACAACTTCTACACGATGACCGCAATCGCTTGACGATCACAACTTCTATGTGATGGACGCATGTGGCTGATTACCGCAACACCCATGTGTTGATTGTATGCGTTCGCGTTTGATATCGAGAATTTCTCCACATGCGGTCGTCTATGCGGTATTTCGGCTTCTGCATTTACGTCCACTTCCTGCGTTAACTACCAAAAATAAATAATTGAATGCATAATAACGCATAATAATGGGTTAGACAAGATTCTTAATGCGGAATGCCGCAAACTCATTTTCTCATGTATTCCTAACATAATTACCGCATATTATGCTTTACAGCCCTCATAATTCTTAATAAAAGGCCTAAGATGACATGCATTTCTAGTTAAATGTACGGTTCAATTTGAATTCTATTACCATAAATATTTATTTGCCCACAATTGGGCAACATATAATGCCATATTAGCCTATGTTAAGCTAGCCCTATCAACACTAGTTACATAGTATTCTATAAATTTAGCACAAAAAATGCTATAGTCTAAAGACTTGCCCTCTTGGAGGGTCACCCTCGATCTCCACTTCCCATTGTCCATATTTGAACCTCCTATGATGAATGTCAAATCCAACAGAAATCAACATCGAAGGTATTCCTCTGGCCACGAGCTGATGATAACCATCAACTATGTTGCTACCGATGTAGTTTGGCATGGAGTCAAATACAAAGATTGTGCATCTCTCCAGATCAATGGCTAGCATAAGCCAATGTTGTTTAATTTTGATTGGCCCATATATGAAGTCAACATCCGTCCACACTAGCTTCTATTCTTCATATTGTCCAAGCACGTAGTCAGTAAAGAAGTGAGAGTCTGCCCAAAACCTCATGTGTGCTTCATGATCCAACTAGCTTGCTACTTTGCTATCCTCCATTTTAAGACCTTCTGACCGAATCTTAGAAGCAATTCCCTTTTGGCTCCATTAAAGCACCCTAGGAAAGGCAAGATGTAAATACATGGTTGAGTGAAGAGTAGTTTCAACAAATATGTGAAATTTCCTTACCGTGAAGTTGGAATCAACCACCGTGAATCGATACTTGCACAGGTCAAGTTTTGAGTGCAACTTCTTATGCACATATATCAATAAGAGATCCATAGTCTTGTCCAACAAAGAAAAATATAATTATAAATACTATCAATTCTAAATGATCATGTAGAATTATCTTAGAGACCGTGTATAATTTCCTGAATTAATAGAAATATTCACGTCTCCAAGCACCCATGTGTTCTACTCAAGTGTTTTGAAGGAATCCTTGGTCCTAAAGGTATATCAACCATCCGCTCCTCTTTTTTGGTTTTATGATGGCTTTTCCATTTTTTGTATGCATTCCACAGAACATCGGGGACTTGGAATCATGGGTCATAGGAACTAACGGTCCTTATGGGGAAGTCAAGTACAAGGACCAATGGGTTGGGATTGATAACACAGGTGGTCAGTTTCAATCCCACTACAGGTGGTTGAGCTTAATGAAATTGGGGTTGAGAAGATTTTTAAGGTGAATGAGATGGTTGAGGATCACTTGAATGAAGGGGTTGAGGATCACTAGAAAGAGAATCTCCTCTTTTCCCTCTATTCACATCCTCGGGTGTGAACTTGGTTGGGTTTTTCCTTTCTCGACGCTTACGGTCATTTTTATCCTACATTTAAATTATAAATCAGTGACAACATAATGTTAAGATAACTAATTCATGCAATAGCCTTACCTTGACTTCAGTGGCATCCTTTTGAGTTAAAATCCCAACAACCTTGGCTAAATTCGAATGAAAATGGCCCCTAAGATTGAACGCTTGAGTAAGGAGTTCATGTATTTCATCAGTGGTTTGTCCATTAGCAGTTGGACTCTTCCCTGGCTGTTCATTGACATGTTCATTGTTGGGAATGTCCTAGAACTCGCAGTTCGTGTTAAACATTCTATTTTATCAATAACAATGATTTGTTGTTTTTACATCTTATTATGAAAATCCAATAAACGCATCCTTAGCTATAATCTAAATGTTGTAAATTTATGTAGTGACATAAACAAGATCAAGTTGACAGTATATAGCCTAAACTAATAAGTATATGGATGAAATTGGATATCTCATCCTGGTAACACTATTGGATGCGGCCCACTTTGTAGTTGTTATAAGAAGTTGTAAGGTGCTACAAATGATGTGATCCACAAATCGTTCATGTTGAAACATGAGAGTGGGGCATCCTATGCGATGAGTTTGTATATAGACTAGACCACGAAAATAGTCACCATTTTTTTATAACGATCGTTTACTGTTAAAACTAACTATTTCATTTAATGCGATGAGTTCAACTATAGGCTATAGTGAAGTGTCCCATTTATTAACGAATGGGGTTTAGATCGAACTAATGAGTTTAGCCGATTAATCTCGAATCGTTGCAGCCTATGATCTGTAGGTCTGCGAGGTCCCCCTACTAGTTCGTAAATGGATAAGCTTTAGGGTAGCTTGAGAAATTAATTTGAAACGTTCAAATTAAACGAAACAAGAGAATAAATATTTAAATATGATTTAAATATATAAGGATGATTATTGTGCAAAAATTAATTTAATATTTGATATTAAATTAATTTTTTTTTAATTAACTTATGAAATTAATTTAAGAAAATCAAATTTAAAATCATTTTTTGTTTTTTTTTTTTAAAAAAAATGAAAATGGATATTCGTTTGCATGTTGCACAAAAATGGAAATTGGGTTTTTTCCATTATCATCATCTTTATGCTCACACAAAAGCATTATCTTCTCTACTTTGATTCTCCAAGCATGAGCTGCAAGACATGCACTCCATCTCTTTGCATGTTCATCATATATATATATAAAGAAGATTGGAGTTGTTGGAGAAGTAATAATACAGAATTTCGAGAGAAAATTTTTTGAAAAAGAAGTTGTCTTCTTCAGTTGGGCTACTATGAGTTTCTCTAGTTTCTTCACATCTTCAATCTGTTCTTGAGTCTCACAACTCTACCCAAAGCTCCAATAACATAGTAGGGAAGGTTTTGAGGTAGTTCACGTTGATATCAAGTGAAGACAGCAGTTGAATAGGTGTTTTCTTGGAGAGTTCATCAAAGGTATGTTCAGAAAACCCACTTTTTAAGAAGGGCATGCTTTAGTTTTTGCTAAAATTAGTGAATTAGAAAGCTTATGGATCCTTGATACTTTTGCTGCATGTTGTTTAACTCTGTCAATTGGTATCAGAGCATCTTTTAAGCTTTCAATTCAGTCTAATTTTGGCAAGGTGGGAGTTTTTCCATGAGATATATGAAACTGATGCACTGTTATGGTTTTCTCTGTTTTGGCATTTTAATTCTCTTTTATTTCTCAATTAAATTTGTAATTGGCTCTTGTTTGATGAGCTTTTATGTGTTATCAAGAGTCAGTAATTTATTTGGAGTCATTAGAGTTGAAATTAAGATGTAATGAAAGAAACAAGCGAAGGAGGTCGAGCTACTATTCAAGATTTTTCAGCTTCTGCTTAAATCTGTTGCTGAGGTCCAGCTGCTAAATGATCATTTAGCTCCAGACATTACACGATGAGAAGAAAAGCTAGATGATTGTTTAGTAAAATGCGTCGATCGTTGTGATGTTGAACGCTAAACGATCGTGTACCTGCGGGAGCTAAGCGATGCGTTCATTTGCTATACGATAGCATTAATCGATCGTTTAGTTTTTGTCATGGGAACTAGATGATTCGTTGATTTTGCTAAACGATGGCGTTATATGATCGTTCAGCAACGGTGTGTGCTAAATGATGCGATGAAATGCTACCCGATAGCACTGAGCATTCATTTGGTCGCGGAGCTAAGCGATCGTGTAGATAAATGCTATGCGATGCGATGATGTTCTATAAGATGGAGCTATGCGATCGTTTAGCTGCGGGCGGATACTAAACAACAACTTGAATACGCTGGGCGATGGTGTTATGCGATCGCTTAGTACTATGCGATAGAGCTAAGCGATTGCACTACGATGGAACTAAACAATCGTCTAGTTCTATGCGATAGAGCTAAATAATCGTTCAGGTTTCAGGAAACACTATGCAATCATGTACTTCCTCACAACCCCAGGCAATGACACTAGACGATTACATCCAGGCGTTACACGATCGGCCTTTGCAACCTATTGATGTTGAACCGAGAGCAACCAGTTCGACCGGTTTACTCAAGGTTCAATCCGATTCAGCCTCAAATGGTTGTGGTTGGTCCGGTTCAGACTTGTCCAGCCCGGTTCAAGTTGTTTTGGGTTCGATTTGGAGCGGTTCAAAGACGGTTTTGAAGTTGTTTATAATAATTAGCTATTTGTTTGCTTGTTTATGCCAAAACGAAAACCATAACAGTTAGTATTTAATTGTTTATGCATGAGATGTATGTGATAATTAAATAAATTCATGTATATGCATACAATATGCCATGTAGATTTAAAACCCCACCATAGGAAGTATGTTACATGCATTGACAGTATGTTATAATTTTTATAATATATAGTATGCATGTTAGGGTTATGTTTAATATAATAGTTATATTAGATACCTTTGTCGAATGTTGTGGATGTTAAGCATGTCTAAAATTTGTAAGTTGTTAGAAAAATTGGTTAGACGTTTAAAATCCATAATAAAGAACAGTTGCATGCTCACTTAGGTTAACAACTAATTTTAATCGTTAAAATAGATTGTTGCCTTATAAAATACGGTTACAAACTCATATCGGTTCATAAACCTGTCTAAGCCTGAGGGTACTTAAGTTGATGGTTTACGGAACATCTCCTACCTGGGGATTATGACCTAACAATTGAGAGTTGTTAACTAATTTTATAGCTTGCGTGAGTGATGTGAGATAACAAAATGGTTTATCACCTAGACATTGTAGGTTAAATCCAATTATAAGAGTTATATTTGGATAAACCACTTAGATTTAGGTTGTATGAAATTAGCCGTCATGCCCAAGTAAATTATCCAAACATTTAGAACACTTCAGTAGAAGATTAACAATATATTTGATATATAGTTATTAGCTCTCACATCCTCAAGAGTTCATACCGTGAGATCCATGCTCGGCTTCTTGTCGATTTTACCTCGACTGCTCCATACGGAAAGTGTTTGCATGGGTCAATAACAAGGTCAATGAGGGAAGTGGTTCATAGTAAGTGGGTGAAGGAAATGTGTCAACATTGTCCTACGGTCTTCTCCATTAGTTTGAACTGTGAGATTCCTATATTATGCTTGTTGTCGTTTTTTATGTGTCACTAGCTAGTCGTTGACAGCGGCGATCCCTACGGAGGGTTGTAACATAGGATTCGGAACAACCCAAGCTTCAGTAAAATGAATAGGGTCTTATAGTTCCGTCTTGGATATTCTCTTCTCTCTCGGAGGCATATTCATACCGTCCTATAAGATCTGAAAATGGCGGGTCACACTTATAAGAATTACTAAGTGTTAGTAAAGATCTTGACCGAAAATAATAACCAAAAGAACTGTCTTGCTTCTATGAAGGAATTCTTGACTACCCCACGATAGCACTTGTTCTAAATCACTTAAGTATTGTTGCAAATAAATAAAGATTTATTGGGTACTTTATTAGTTTTGCTAAAATGGATTTAGATGCATATTTAATAGAATTTTTTTAAAATGTTTCAGCAATGTTGAATTTGTTCTAAATCACTTAAGTATTGTTGCAAATAAATAGAGATTTGTGTTAATGGAGGAGTGTTCTCTAGTTTCCAGTGCAACGGCAACCCGAAATGTTCGGGATGTTTATGATAGGTGGGTAAGGGCGAACGAAAAAGCCTGGCCTATATCTTGGTGAGTATATCTGATGTACTCAACAAGAAACATGAGGTCATGCCCACAGCTCGTGAGATCATGGCATCATTACAGGAGATGTTCAAGCAACTGTCATCTTCTGTTAGACATGAAGCCATTAAATATATGTATGTGACACGTATGAAGGATGGAACCAACATAAGAGAACATGTTCTTGACATAATGGTCCATTTTAACATCGTAAAGGCTCACGAGGCTATGATAGACGAAACAAGTCAAGTGAGCATGATACTGGAATCTCTTCCTGAGAGTTATCTGTCGTTCAGGACAAATGTTGTCATGAACAAAATCACTTATAACTTAACGACGTTGTTGAATGAATTGCAAACTTATCAATCGATGATAAAACTCCCAAGGGAAACTGTTTCCACTGTGGAGAGGTTGGGCATTGGAAGGATAATTGCCCAAAATATTTGGCTGAAAAGAAAGCAGAAAAGAATAAACAAGGTAAATGTGATTTACTAGTTGTTGAAACATGTATAGTGGAAAATTCTCACCTTACCTGGATATTAGATTCAGGCGCCGCTAATCATGCTTGTACTTTTCTATAGGTAACTAGTTCTTGGAGAAGACTTTCTAAATATGAGATGACTTTCAAGATGGGCACAGGTGAAGTCATTTCAGCTGAAGCAGTGGGAGATGTGAAGTTGTTTTTTGGAGATTCTTTTATCTTACTCAAGAATGTGTTCTTTGTACCTAAGATAAAAAGAAATCTGATCTCTATTTCTTGTCTTTTAGAGAATATGTACAGTGTATCTTTTGAATAAAATGAAGTGTTTGTTTATGCAAGAGGTGTTCATATTTGTTCTGCTAGACTTGCAAATAACTTATACATATTACAACCAACGGAAGAAAAAGCTATTTTAAATGTAGAGATGTTTAAAACGGCTGAAACTCATAATAAAAAAAAGGGAAAAATTCTCCTAACGCCTATCTTTGGCATTTCAGGTTGGTCACATTAATCTCAATAGGATTGAGAGATTGGTAAAAAACGGTCATCTAAATCAGTTAGAAGACAGTTCCCTACCTCCATGTGAATCATGTCTTGAGGTAAAAATGACGAAAAAATATTTTTCTGACAAAGGTCTTCGTGCCAAAGAACCTCTTGAACTTATACATTCAGACATTTTTGGTCCGATGAATGTTAAAGCTTGAGGAGAATATCAGTACTTCGTCAGTTTTATTGACAATTACTCTCAATATGGCTATATTTACTTAATTAGTCACAAGTCTGAAACTCTTGAAAAGTTCAAAGAATTTAAGGCTGAGATTGAAAATCAGTTAAGTAAAAGAATGAAAACTCTTCGATCTGATCGAGGTGGTGAATATATGGATTTGCAATTCCAGAACTATCTAGTAGATTATGGAATTTAATCCCAACTCACAGCACCTGGAACACCACAACAAAATGGTGTTGCAGAAAGGAGAAATCGAACCTTGTTGGACATGGTTCCATTTATGATGAGTTATGCTCAATTACCTCAATCCTTTTGGGGATATGCAGTATAGACTACAGTTTATATTCTGAACATTGTTCCATCCAAAAGTGTTTCAAAAACACCATATCAATTGTGGAAAGGACGCAAAGAAAGTTTACGTCATTTCCGCATCTGGGGTTGTCCAGCACACGTGTTGGTACAAAATCCTAAAAAATTGGAAACACGTTCGAAATTATGCCTATTTGTAGGATATCCCATGGAAACAAAAGAAGGATACTTTTATGATCCCCAAGAAGACAAAGTGTTTGTATCGACAAATGCAACTTTCTTGGAAGAGGATCATATTAAGAATTATCTACCTCGCAGTAAACTAATATTGCAAGAACTGTCTAAAGATACTACAGATAAATCAACAAGAGTTGTTGATCAAGCTGGTCCATCAACAATGGTTTTTGTCCTATCACATCCATCCCAAGAGTTCGGGATGCCTCATCGTAATGAGACGGTTATTCAACAACCTTAACACTACATGGGTTTAACAAAAACTCAAAACATCATACAAGATGTTGGTTTAAAGGATCCATTAACCTTTAAGAAGGCAATGGAAGATGTTAACAGGGAATAATGGATAAAAGCCATGGACGATGAAATGGAGTCTATGTACTTCAACTCAGTCTGGGAACTTCTAGATCAACCACAAAGTGTTACACCTATAGGTTGTAAGTGGATCTACAAGAGAAAACGAGACCAAACTGGCAAGGTACAGACCTATAAACCAAGGCTCGTGGCAAAGGGTTTTACCCAAAGAGAAAGAGTTGATTATGAAGAAATTTTTTTCTCCTGTTGCCATGATTAAATCAATAAGAATACTTCTTGCTATTGCAACATATTATGACTGTGAAGTATGGCAAATGGATGTCAAGACAGCTTTTTTGAATGGCTATCTTGATGAAAGTATTTTATGTCTCAACCAGAGGGGTTTGTCAAAACAGGACAAGAACAGAAAGTCTGTAAGCTTAATCAATCCATTTATGGATTGAAACAAGCGTCCAGATCCTGGAATATAAGATTTGACACTGCGATCAAATCTTATGGCTTTGAACAGAACGTTGACGAACCTTATGTATACAAGAAGATAGTCAACAAAACTATAGCATTCTTAGTTCTATGTGTTGATGATATCTTGCTCATTGGGAATGAGACAAGCTTTCTTGTTGACGTAAAGAGATGGTTAACATCACGGTTCCAAATGAAAGATTTAGGTGATGCTCAGTATGTTCTAGGAATACAGATCTTTCGAGACCGAAAGAATAGAACATTAGCACTATCTCAGGCATCTTATATTGACAAGATGTTGTCAAGGTATAATATGCAAAATTCCAAGAAAGGTTTATTACCTTTCAGGCATGGAATTCATTTATCGAATGAACAATGTCCTAAGATACCTTAAGAGGTTGAGAAGATGAATAGAATTCCATATGCTTATGAAGTTGGGAGTTTGATGTACGCTATGTTGTGTACACATCCCGACATATGTTTTGCAGTTAGAATGTCAGCAGGTTCCAATATAATCCTGGACACGGTCATTGGACCATTGTCAAAAATATCCTCAAGTATCTTAGGAGAACGAGGGACTATATACTTATGTATGGACCTAAGGATATGATCCTTATGGGATACACTGATTCTGATTTTCAGACTGACGTAGATTCCAGGAAATCTACTTCAGGATCAGTTTTCACTCTTAACGTAGGAGCTATAGTTTGGAGAAGCATCAAGCAAAGTGAGGAGTTTGTCCATTAACGGGATTAGTTTGGAGAAATCTACTTCAGAATCAGTTTTCACTCTTAATGGGATACACTGATTCTGATTTTCAGACTGACTAATTCATGTAATAGCCTTACCTTGACTTCACTGGCATCCTTTTGAGTTAAAGTCCCAACAACCCTGGCTGAATCCGAATCAAAATGGCCCCTAAGATTGAACGCTTGAGTGGGGAGTTCATGTATTTCATCAATGGTTTGTCCATTAGCAGTTGGACCCTCCCCTGACTGTTCATTGACATGTTCATTATTCGGAATATCCTAGAACTCGCAGTTCGTGTTAAACATTCTATTTTATCAATAACAATGATTTGTTGATTTTTCATCTTATTATGAAAATCCAATAAACTAATCCTTGGCTATAGTCTAAATGTTGTAACTTTATGTAGTGACATATACAGGATCAAGTTGACAGTATATAGCCTAAATGTTCTAATAAGTATATGGATGAAATTGGATATCTCATCCTGGTAACACTATTGGATGTGGTCCACTCTGTAGTTGTTACAAGAAGTTGTAAGGTGCTACAAACGACGTGATCCACAAATCATTCATGTTGAGACATGAGAGTGGAGGCATCCTATGTAATGAGTTTGCATATAGACTAAACCACGAAAATAGTCACTTTTCTTTATAAAGATCGTTTACTGTTAAAACTAACTATTTCACTTATTATATAACCTAGGTTAACTCGATCTTAATCCTGAGCTAGCTATGAACTTCTGTTTGTTCGGGATTATTCTTTGATCTGCAAACAGTGAGAGTAGTCCAACAGCACTGCTCAAGAAGCTTACCATTTTAGGGATAAGACCGGATGAATAGTTGGGAATATAGCCTTGCAAGATGGAATTCACTCCTACCCTATTTAGGGTTAAAAGATAAGTTGTTCTCTTAAGTACTGACTCTAGGTCTTGAACAATCGGGGCCCCGCCTTTTCATGATAGAGAAAGGATTTGATTCATAGAGATTATCAATCAGAATTATTCATTAGAGAATCAGTAGGAACTTAAGGAACAAGATGTAGTCATAGGGGTAAAACGATATTTTTTACTTAGCTGTGATTACAAAAAACCTGTGAAGGATTGACTTACTGATTATGGTTATTAAGAGGACATAATATATCTACAGTGAGAAGAGTTCAATTATGGGTTATAGTGAAGTATCCCATTAGTTAACGAATGGGGGTTAGATCGGACTAATGAGTTTAGCTGATTAATATCAAATCGTTGGAGCCCATGATCTGTAGGTTCGCGAGGTCCCCCTGCTAGCTCATAAATGGATAAGCTTTAGGGTAGCTTGAAAAAATAATTTGAAACGTTCAAATTAAACGGAACAAGGGAATAAATATTTAAATATGATTTAAATATAAAGATGATTATTGTGCAAAAATTAATTTAATATTTGATATTAAATTAATTATTTTTTTAAAATTAATTTAAGAAAATCAAATTTTGAATTAAAACCATTTTTTGTTTTTTAAAAAAAATAAAATGGAAATTCGTTTGCATGTTGCACAAAAATTGAAAATGGGTTTTTTCCATTATCATCATCTTTATGCTCACACAAAAGCATTATCTTCTCTACTTTGATTCTCCAAGCATGAGCTGCAAGTCATGCACTCCATCTTTTGGCATGTTCATCATATATATATATAAAGAAGATTGGAGTTGTTGGAGAAGGAATAATACAGAATTTCGAGAGAAATTTTTCTGAAGAAGAAGTTGTCTTCTTCAGTTGGGCTGCTATGAGTTTCTCTGGTTTCTTCACATTTTTAAGTTGTTATTGAGTCCCACATCTCTGCCTAAAGCTCCAAGAACATAGTAGAGAAGGCTTTGAGGTGGTTCATGTGATATCAAGTGAAGACAACAGCTGAACAGGCGTTTTCTTGTAGAGTTCATCAAAGGTATATTTAGAAAACCCACTTTTTGAGAAGAGCATGCTTTAGTTTTTGCTAAAATTAGTGAATTAGAAAGCTTATGAATCCTGATACTTCGGTTGCATGTTCATTCATATGCATTGGTTTGAGGGGGACCTTGACCATGTTCTTTGTGGGTATTGTTACCATCATTATTATCATCACGAGAAATCCCCTCATTATTGTTGCTTTTATCATGATGAGTCCTTATATTATTACTATCCTGAACAATTCAAACGAAAATCCAAACAATCATTTAATAATCTTTAAGACTATTATTAGAAAATTCAAATGATCATTTAAGACTACCTAAACGGTCGTCTATTAATCTTAAACGATCATCTATATTTTCTAAATGGTCATTTAAGAACATGTAAATGATCATTTAGAAAATATAAGCGATCATTTAAATTATCTAAATGATCGTTTAATAATCCTAAACGATCGTCTATATTTTCTAAGCAATCATTTAGGAATATGTAAATGATCGTTTAGAAAATGTATGCGATCATTTAAGACTATCTAAACGATTTTTTAATATCTTAAATGGTCATCTATATTTTCTAAACGACTATTTAAGAATATGTAAACGATCGTTTAGAAAATATAAACGTTTAAATGATCGCCTATATTTTTTAAATGATCATTTAAGAATATGTAAATGATCGTTTAGAAAATATAAGTGATTATTTAGATTATCTAAACGATCGTTTAATAATCCTATACGATCGTTTAATAATCCTAAACGATCATCTATATTTTCTAAGAAATTATTTAAGAATATGTAAACGATCGTTTAGAAAATGTATGTGATCGTTTAAGACTATCTAAACGATTAATAATCCTAAACGATCATCTATATTTTCTAAGACATCATTTAAGAATATGTAAACGATCGTTTAGAAAATGTATGTGATCGTTTAAGACTATCTAAACAATTGTTTAGTAATCTTAAAGGATTATCTTTATTTTCTAAAAGATCATTTAAGAATATATAAATGATTGTTTAAATATAAATGATCATTTAGATTATCTAAACGATCATTTAATAATCCTAAATGATCGTCTATATTTTCTAAACGACCATTTAAGAATATGTAAACGATTGTTTAGAAAATATAAGTGATAATTTAAGACTATCTAAACGATTGTTTAATAATCTTAAACGACCGTCTATATTTTCTAAACGATCATTTAAGAATATGTAAACAATCGTTTAGAAAATATAAGCGATCATTTAGATTATCTAAACGATAGTTTAATAATCTAAATGATCATCTCTATTTTCTAAACGATCATTTAAGAATATGTAGACGATTTTTTAGAAAATATAAGTGATCATTTAGATTATCTAAACAATCTTATAAGACTATGTAAACGATCATTACAATTTGAGAATATCTAAATGACTATACAGAAATATATACCTCATTCAGACGATGGACTATTATCTTTATTTCTTTTAGTTGTTGGCCCATCAGATGATGTTGGACAGTAGATGCATCTCCCATCCGAAGAACCATGGTAGTCAAGTTTGCCAAATTTTTGTGAAATTCTTTAATTTCCTTCCTAAGAATCTTGTAGGATTTAGAATGACGATATCTTAAGGACTTCTGCTACCTCTTACCCTTCAGGGGTGTCGGAATGCCTTGAATTTGTTTGTTGGAGCTTCAAACAACTAAGTATGGGGACAACGACCCAGAAATCTATTCAGAATTCATATTTAGCATATTTATTTATTTGTAGTTATTTACGATTATGACCCTAGGATTTAGAGTTTTGCGCTATATAAACTCTCTAACCCTAGAGGCGCTATTTGATGTAATTCTCTAAAAACATTCTCCCAAATAATACTATTCTCCCTCTGCCCGTGGACATAGCTAACACACCATTAGTGAACCACGTATATCTGTGTGTCGATCTTCTCTATCTCTACGTTCCTTTTTGTGTTCTTTAATTGTCAATTTCGTAACAAGGGGGTTAGTCTGAATCGGCATACGTTGTTCGGGCTTTATACATTGCAAATTTACAGGCTGATCTACATGGGATTCATGCTCTTCATACCCCCTAGAGGACTCGTGAGAATCGATGGAGTGTTCAACCCCTTCGATCCTTCTTTCTCCAATAACATGAACAACATTAAGTCCTTCCAATCAGTCCTCCTTATATCTTATCTCCATTGCACTAGGTACAAGCCTCGATATAACAATAGTCTATACATAAACAACTGAGCAAGTTAGAATGCATGAAACTATAAACAAATGAGCAAGTCAGAAGCAATCGGTTACTTACTTTTTTTTGCTGGAAACTTTATTTCCTATTGATTGGTAACATGGAGCATAAGAACAAGTCCATCTAAGAATTCTAGGAATTGCAACATTGCTGACTTTGGTAGCTATGAACTTACTTGATGTAGATAAAATTTCGTAAGCCCAAACGTACGATATAGGAACTTTGTAACACGTACATAACACACAGGTTCAATGTATATTAAAGTGAATCAGAAAAAAAAATACATACCTGGAATGCAAGTACGAATCCCTTTATACAGTAATATAAGGCACAGTGATCATTTTTTGCTTTCTTTGAATTATATACCTCATTCTTCCCACGCATGATAGTTTTCATGCTATTCAATGTATGTTTATAAAAGAGAGAAGACCAGTTGTAATGTATAAAGACTTCATGGTCATTGACAATCCCAAATATATTCATTAACATTAAATTGGGTTTTCTTGTCTTTTTCAATCATCCCTGTTTCAATGAATAGTGTCAATGCAACCTTGACAACATCTTCGTCATTAGTAAAATTGAACTTCTCGAATGCAATCTCCACATCCTTGTAAGAACTATCCTCTTCATTTGTGTTTTTCGGTCCAAGAATGAGTTATCGCAGCCTTTCACCGCTTGTTTCTCTTTCTACTATTTCTCTGGTCGGCCACAACCCAGTTATCAAGTTAAAATCATCTTGAGAGAATGTTACCTTATTCTCTAGAATGTTGAATGATATAACATCTGGGTTTGCATCCGCTACCTCCCTTAACAGAAAGTGGTGCAAAAGTTGTCCATTAAAAACAAGATCTATATCCAACAGTGGACCAAAGGCAGTTTTCTTATACAGTCTCATCTATTCTTCTGTCAACTTATTTTTAATCATAGAGGCAGTTTTGTGGACTTGGCAAGAGACTGTAGCAGGAGAATATTTCTCAGCAGGGACATCCATCTTACCAATCTGACAAGCGTGTATACTATAACAATTAGTAAACAATCACATAACAAAATTTAAATGATCACATAACAGATATTTCAACGATCACATAACATATATCTCAACGATTGCGTAACAGTTAGCTAAATGATTGTATAACAGATAGCTAAACGATCGCATGATATAAACCTAAACTATCACACAAGAAATATATAAACGATCGCATAACAGGTAGCTAAACGATTGCTTAATAGATGGCTAAAGGATCGCATGATATAAACCTAAACGATCACACTATAAATATCTAAACGATCGAATAACAATTAGCTAAACGATCGCATAATAGTTAGCTAAACGATTGCATAATAGATAGCTAAACGATCGCACAATATAAACCCAAACGATCACACGATAAATATCTAAATAATCGTGTAACAGTTAGCTAAACGATCACATAATAGATAGCTAAACGATCACACGATATAAACCTAAACAATTGCACGATGGCATACCCAAGTAAAGACCAAAGGAATCGAGCAAATTAAAATTGAAAGCATCCTTAAGTAGGCTCTACATTCTGGGAAAAAATCATGCTAGAATTTTTCAAGTTAACACTTTAACCCGATGTCGCTTCATCGTAGCCCTTAAGGGTTAAAAATTTATCCATTGTTGCTTTAAGGAAAAACAAGTAGTCATCCGTAAAAAATAAATGAGTATCATGTGCTTTAATCATATACTTATAATCATTGATAAATATATGTGATAACTCTAACTTAGGTAAGTTGTTTATCATTAAAAGGCTTAAGTTATTGAGTAAAACACGTGTTTAATGTTAGATTTGATAGATTTATGAGTGATTTTATGCAAAAACTAGTCCAACATGTGTCTTAGCCGTGATTAGTGAAATAATGCAAAATATTTGCAAAAAGAGTCAAGTTTTGAGTTAACCGTGTATTTTTATGTCATTTGTAAAAAACTGTTAAAGTTGCAGTTGTATTGCAATTGCAAACCTTTAGATGACGGAATACAAAGTAGCTGCGATGTGAACAATTTGCACCCAAGATGCGACTACAACCTGCAAAAACATTAAATTTCCTTATTTTTCAAGATTTGCATAATATTTTTCAACTCAACTCAACTCAAATAAAATTTTTATTTTTTTCCATCTAGATTGATAAGGAAAGGGCTACAAGCAAATTTTATGAAACCCTAGCACATGGAAGTCTATAAAGGGTGTTCTCATCTCCAAATCATCCAGCCTCATTCTAGAAGAAACTCTTTAATTTTCAAAATTTTTCTTTTTGTTCTTCTTTACAAAAGCTTCAGGGAAGTGTTCCTTTGATCCTTTCTCAGTTTGTAGATCCTTCTTTGGGTACTTGCTTGAGCAAGTACATAGGCTTTGTTCATCTCGAAAGGGATTGAACCCTACTTGCTAGATTAAGAGCAATTTGCAGAGTTTTTTACTTGTTATTTCTTTCATCTTCATTGTACTTTTCTTTTTCATGGGAGTTTAGTTTATGTTGTTAGCTATTGATTTCGTTTATTTACACTGAAACAATTATTGTACTTTCTCAATTCTATATTTATATGAGTTCTTTCATTATTTATCTTTTATGTTTATTTTTAATTATGAGTTAATCCTTTTCTTGTGATTCAAATATGTGGAATTGTGGACGCCCTGAGGAAGGAATACATGCCCCATTTGTTTCCTTTTACTTTGCTCAACACTTAATTGTCATTTAATTTTATTAATTTTGTTGTTTATTGTTAATCTAAACTAGCCATTTAGGTTTTGAAATAAAATAAGCTCAAGCATACAATTGAATATTCAATAGCCTTTTACATTTTTCTTTACAGTTTGTTATGTAACTACTTGTATCAAACAGAATGTATAAATATGCATCATTTACAATTTGTAGAAATAATCTTACAGAAGCTTACAAGAAAGCTACAAGATCTGTAAAGAAAAGTGTGACTTAGCTCTTGAATAAAATTTTTCTCCTTCCCGTGGATGTAGGCACTGTATTGCCAAACCACGTATATCATCGTGTAGAACTCTTTCTCTTCTTTCTCATTACAAGATTGCATGCTCTTCTTCTTCTTCATTCTCTCGGCAATCACATGAAAATAATTAGAGAGAAAAGGGTTAGCAAAAGTTTTTCTGCAAACAGTAGAGAGAACGTGAGAGAGAAAGAAAGTAATTTGTCTAAAAATAATTTCCCATCAGAGCAGAAAGCATTTCCTTCCATTAGGTAGAAGATAGTGGATTATTCCACATGTTGCACATCAGCTGGAAGATCGTGGAGCAAACACAACCAAGTTTTCTACCAACCAAATTAATTTGGGGCAAAACAACTTGGGTGGATCATGGTTTGGATCAGCAAAAGAGGCCAACTTCATCATTTGGGCTTTTATTATTCAAGAATATCAAGTGTGCAGGCCCAACAAAGTGGTATCAGAGCAAAAGACTTACAAGATTTCAGTTCTTGAAGATTCAAGATTCAAGTTTTTCACTCCAAGATGTCAGTAGCAAGATTCGAAGTAGAGAAGTTCAATGGCAAAGGAGATTTTGGCCTTTGGAAGGTCAAAATCAAAGCAATTCTCGGCCAACAGAAGGCTCACAGAGCTCTCCTTGACCCATCAACTCTCCCAGTCTCAATGACAGCTCAAGAAAAAAAAAGATTGAGAGCTGGCAGCTTATGGTACATTGGTCCTAAACCTTAGTGATAATGTTTTAAGACAAGTTTTAGATCAAGAAATAGCGTATAGGATATGGACTAAACTGGAAGAATTATATGCTACCAAAGATATTCCTAGTAAAATATACCTTCGGAAGAAATTCTTTACATTTAAAATGGATTCATCAAAATCTTTGACTGACAATTTAGATGAATTCAAGGAAATTGTTGTTGAATTTAAAACATTAGGAGAAAAACTTGGGGATGAAAATGAGGTCTATGTGCTTCTTAATTCTTTGCCTGAACCCTATAGGGAGATTAAAAATGCTCTAAAATATGGAAGGGATAGTATAAGTACGGATACAATAATATTAGCCCTAAGAACTAGAGAGCTAGAGTTACAAACTGACAAAAAGGATCATCCTAGTGGTGAAGGGTTATTTGCTAAAGGAAACTTTAAACCAATTCACTCAAAGGACAGAAAACCACATAATTCAAAAGAAAACAAGCCTAAACAGAAATTAAAATGTAAATATTGCAAAAAGAAAGGACATTTAATCAAAGACTGTTTTATTCTTAAAAGGAAGAACCAAGAGAAAGAAAATGACTCTAAAGGTAAACAACCTGAAGCTTCTATGGTAGAAGGTTCTTTTATCTATTTAGATGCTTTAACCTCAACCTTAGACAAATCCAACCATGTAAATCCCCTAGGAATACATGATTGGGTCCTAGATTCTGGACGCACCTATCAGATGACCTCAATGAGACCATGGTTCAACTCCTTTAAAGAAATTGAAGGAGAAATGGTTTATATGGGAAACAACCAAGGCTGTAGGATAGAAGGCATTCGCTCTGTTTCTATGAAACTTAAGGATGGAACTGTTAAACTTCTTAGAAATGTGATATATGTTCCAGTTCTTAAGAGAAACCTAATTTCCTTAGGAATGCTTGATGCAATTAGGTGTGAATACAGGGGTAAAGAAGGAACCCTTGAGGTGCTAAAAGATTCTAAGGTAATACTAGATAGGGAAAAGATAAATGACTTATTTGTGGTCAAAGGAGTTGAAATGATGACAGGGGCATATGTTGCCACCACAAATGAGATCATAGAGGTTAATGTTTGGCACAAGAGATTGTCTCACATTAGTGCTAAAGGCCTAGAAGTCTTATCTAAACAAGGGATTCTACCTAAAGGTCTCTCAGAAAATCTAACTTTTTTGTGAACACTGTGTTTTAGGAAAGGCCATAAGGCAAAGTTTCACTAAAGCACAACACACCACAAAAGCTATCCTAGATTATATTCACTCAAACCTATGGGGTCCAGCTTCTACACCTAGCCTAAGTGGTTCAAAGTATTTACTCTCTTTTACTGATGACTTCTCTAGGAAAAGTTGGGTTTACTTCCTTAAAACTAAAGACCAAGTGTTTGATAAGTTTAAGGAGTGGAAACTCATGATAGAGAAGCAAACTTCTAAAGAAATTAAATACCTAAGAACTGATAATGGACTAGAATTCTGTAGTGAAGAGTTTAATAAGTTTTGTAAAGAAACGGGAATAACTAGGCATAGGACTGTTAGATTCACTCCTCAACATAATGGAGTTGTTGAAAGACTTAATAGAACAATCATGGAAAGGGTTAGATGTCTTCTTTCAGATGCAATTCTTAGTGAAAAGTATTAGGCTGAGGCAGCAAGCTACACTGTTTTCACCTTAAATAGGTGTCCTTATTCCTCCCTAAACTTCCTAACTCCTGAAAAAAAATGGATAAAACATCCACCTAACCTAGAAAATCTAAGGGTATTTGAATGTGTTGGGTATATTCACCAAAGTCAGGGGAAACTAAAGTCTAGGGTAGTGAAGTATATGTTTGTTGGGTTCTCAGAAGGTGTTGAAGGCTTTAAGATGTGGAAACCTATTGAGAAAATATTTCTTGTAAGCAGGGATGTCATTTTAGAGAAAAAGAGATGTTTATGCAAAAAGAAAAGACAACTTGTGAAGTTTCTAAAGGCTCTAGTACTGGTAGGATTGAGGTGGAGACACCTAAAGATTCTTCCACTAGTCATAACCCTCATAATGAAACTGAAGAAGAAGAAGAGGAAAACTCAAGTGAGCCTATTGAGAATACTGAAACTCTACCTGATTTAAGTTAGTATTCATTGGCTAGGGATAGACAAAGAAGAGTGATAATTCCTCCAGCTAGGTATACTGAAACTAATTACATAAACCTAGTTCTAAATGCCACAATAGCTCCTAATGACCAAGAACCTGCTACTTTTGAAGAGACAGTGAACTACCCTAATGTTAGGTCTTAGATTTAAGCCATGTGTGAAGAAATGGAATCACTCACTATCAATAACACTTGAACCCTAGCCCCTCTTCCTGGAGGATACAAGTCTATAGCTTCTAAGTGGATATATAAACTAAAGGAGGGTTCTACCAAAGAAGAAAACCCTATGTACATAGCTAAGTTAGTGGCTAAGGGGTTTACCCAAAGGGAAGGCATAGACTACTTTGAAATTTTTTCACCAATAGTAAAACAAACCTCTATTAGACTTCTATTATCTCTAGTTGCTCAGTACAACCTTGAACTAGATCAACTAGATGTTAAAATAGTTTTCCTTCATGAAAATCTCGAAGAGGTTATCTATATGGTTCAACCTAAAGGGTTTGAAGAAAGAAGGAAGGAAGACCTTTATTGTCTCCTAAACAAATCTATATATGATCTTAAACAATCCTCTAGATGCTAGTACAGAAGATTTAATGATTACATATAGAGTATTGGATTTCAAAGAAGTACCTATGACATTTGTTCTTATGTTAATTCAACAACATATAAGGACAAAGTCTATCTACTACTCTATGTTGATGATATGTTACTAGCTGGAAAATCTAAGGAGGATTTAAAACATGTCAAAGATCTCCTAAAGAGAGAGTTTGACATGAAGGACTTGGGTCAGTCTAAAAAGATTCTTGGGATTGAAATAAGTAGAGACAGGGCTTCTTCTATCCTTACCATTAGTCAATTAAACTACTGTGAAAATGTTATTAATAGATTTAATATGTCTAATGCTAAACCTGTCACTATACCTATTGCTAGTCATTTTAAACTTTCTTCAGAAAACTCACCAAAGGAAACAGACATAGAACATTTGACTCAAATGCAATTAATTCCTTACAACCAAGCAATAGGTAGTCTAATGTATCTAATGATATCTACTAGACCAGACCTATCCTACTATACTAGTCTTGTCAGTAGATACATGTCTAACCTGGAAAAAGACACTGGGAAGCAACAAAATGGATATTAAGATACTTAATATGGTCTAAACAATCAAAATTAACATATCAAAGTACAAATAAAGAAACAGAATTAGAGCTATATGGATATGTTGATTCAGATTTTGCAGGTGACCAAGACAAAAAAAGATCATTAACAGATTATCTATTCTTATATGGTCCAAATTTATTACGTTGGAAAGAAAATCTTCAGTCAATCACAATCCTATCAACTACTTAAGCAGAATACATGGCTTTATCAGAAGCAATAAAAGAAGCATTGTGGTTAAAGGAGTTGATGAAGGATTTTGGTATCAATCAAACAGCAGTAAAGATCTACTGTGATAACCAAAGTGCCATTCATCTTTCCAAAAACCCTCAATACCACTCAAGGACCAAACACATAGATATTAATATCACTTTGTAAGGGATAGAATAGAAAAAGGTGAAGTCGAAGTTTTAAAGGTTCATAACAGCGAGAATGTCGTTGATATGCTTACCATACCAATTTCAAAGCTCAAGCTCGCGAACTGTCTTGGTCAGATCGACTTCCAGCTTCCTGAAAAAGGTGAAGACATGTTAAATCTAGAAGGAGAAGTGGTTGCATGTTGAGCTTGGGGTGGAGATTTGAAGTAAAATAAGCTCAAGCATACAATCGAATATTCAACAGCCTTTTACATTTTTCTTTAACAAAATATATAAATATGCATCATTTACAATTTGTAGAAACAATTTTATAGCTTACAAGAAAGCTACAAGATCTGTAAAGAAAAGTGTGACTTAGCTCTTGAATAAAATTTTTCTCCTTCCCGTGGATATAGGTACTGTATTGCCGAACCACGTATATCATCGTGTAGATCTCTTTCTTTTCTTTCTCATTACAAGATTGCATGTTCTTCTTCTTCTTCATTCTCTCGGCAGTCACACGAAAATAATCAGAGAGAAAAGGGATAGCAAAAGTTTTTCTACAAACTGTAGAGAAAACGTGAGAGAGAAAGAAAGTAATTTGTCTAAAAATAATTTCCCATCAGAGCATAAAGCATTTCCTTCTATCAGGCAAAAGATAGTGGATTATTCCACGTGTTGCACATCAGCTGGAAGATCGTGGAGCAAGCAGAACCAAGTTTTCTACCAACCAAATTAATTTGGGACAAAACAACTTGGGTTGATCACGGTTTGGATCAGCAAAAAAGGCCAGCTTCATCATTTGGGCTTTTATTATTCAAGAATATCAAGTGTGCAGGCCCAACAGGTTTGCATACCATGTTGATTATAATATTGAAAGGGTTAGATAATATACAGTTGTCATAAAAGCAATATAGAACAAAGGTCTAGACATAGGATTTTGTTTAACCCCAAGAAATAGGGTAATGTCTATAGAATCATTAGAATTATATGCTTAACCATCTAACTTCTAAATTAGCCATAAACACACGTGTTTAATTGTTTAGTCTCCTAAAGGTGATTCTCTAAGGGAGTTGAATAGGAGTTGAATTTGATTAAGGTTGCTAGTGTCAGTTAAAATAGATTCTGAATGCAATTTGATCGCATACAACTAAACTCGAAAGAACAAAGATACACGTGCATCTGAGTCGCATTTGTGTTTAGATCTAGATTAGCAAAGTAAGCGCGGTTACCAACCTTTTATTTTATCTAGATAACCTAAGAGAAAGAGTTAATTAATTTAAAACTAAGTTTAAATCTACATAAGTGGAGAAAAAATAAATGGAACATTTGAGATGGTGATTTCTTCAATTGGAGAATAAAATTATACCAATCAGACAAACAAATTTTAACATGCAACAATTATAAACCAAGAAGATAACAATGTTATTAACTTTCATTGTCAAACTCAATTAATTTTCTTACTCATGTATAAAATCCATATCCCTGTCTATTTTATACCAACAAGCAAGGTATTGACGAACTTTTATTATTACCTTTTCTAAAGGTATTCTTAATCAAACTCGTTACTTGGGTAGACTGTTGCCATCTTTCACTCTGAGAATTTAGACCTCCTTTTAGTCATGCAATTATTGTTCAGGTTTGTTTTCCTATTTTGAGCATCAACTTAAACCAATTAAACAATTAATTTAAGAAAATTACGGTGGATGGTAATTTAAGAATAGGATATTTAAAGTGTATCACACACTTTTCCCATTTTGTAGATATGACATTTTTTAGTGTATCAAGTGTATCGAGTGTATCAAGTGTATCAAGAGTATATCAGTAGTGTATCAAGTGTATATCAACAATGTATCAAGTGTATTAAGCATGTCAACAGTATTGTGTCTATCAAGTGTGTATAGGTGTATCCATACTTTTTTGACATTTCATGGACTAGACTTATTTTTTGCCATTTTTGCAAAAATAATAAATCTGGACTATGGACCTAATTTTTAAATTTTATTTTATCACATCTGCGAGAAGTCGAGATTATAAACACATACAAATGAATAAATTGTTGCAATATAAAATAGTCTCTAAATTAAATCAAAATAAACATCCCAAATAGATTCATCAAAGCCTAAAATTGGTGTTCATCCACTCAATACACAATAAATACTATGAACTCTTCAAGAAAAATCTCTAAGAAAACTACAAATTAAAGTAAAAGAAGTAGAGAAAAATCTGTTGACTCGTGCCACATTGTTCCCATTGTGAATCGAGCCTTGAATTCCTTCAATGCTATCCTCTCAGATCCATATTATCATCCAAATCACTAATTTCGCTTCAATTACTTTGAATCAACCTACAAAATAATCAAACATATACATGAAAGTATCGAAATACATAGCGAAGTTAGCATAAATTAAAGCCTAAGAATATTTCACTCCGTAGAAGTAATGTTTATAAACTTAATTTTTAAAAGTAAATCATATACTAGTTTTAGATTATTCAAACCAATCTTTCAACGATAAAAAAGCTCCTACCCATCCATTATTTTTCATCTACAATCTTTCATCTTCCCTTCAATGTAGTTGTTCATTAACAAAGATTTATTCCATCACTTTTCATGAATAAACATTTTCATATTTTTATTTTAGTTTAGATCGTGCATGAAACTTCTCCCATTGTCATTTTTTCATAGGTACATCTTCTTTGTGCTTTCTTTATATAATCTTTTTACATTTGATTTTATCCCATTCTTTTTCGTCATTCTAACTCTCTCTGTCTAAATCCCAAATTAAATATTAAAACCTCTTATTTCCTAGAATTACTTTGAATTCGTTTAGATTGCTTTCAACAAAGAGAAATAAGAAGAAAGTTATAGTCGTTGAAGGGTGCACTAGGGTTGAAAATTTATACGATAAATAAATAAATACTTAATAAATTAAATTATAAACTCCCACTTCACAAGTTAGAGTCAAAATAAGTAATCGATCATAAAATAGTAAATGAAATGGATAAGGGAAAAAGAGAACAAAAACAACGAAAAATATATTGTTTCTCCAAAACTAGGACTACGTCCAATCTTCTGTAACTATAAATTTTACCATGATGGAGATTACAAAGAACCTTCAAACTTGGGCTACAGATTGTCTCTCAAATAGTCAATTATTCGATTTTGATTACCACAATCCAATAACTTGGAAAAAATAATAAAAAGGAGAAAAATCCTTGGCTCTTGGCTTTTTCTTCTTGTTTATGCAAAATAAGGCTCACGACTCACTTGCATATTTTCCTTCTTTTGTTCTTTTATAGATGAATTCCACCGCCAATGCTTTCTTATTTTCATAAATCCATCTCCAAATTTACTAATTAAAAGGCTTACTTATGGAGGTTAATTAGAAAGGAATGGCCTGGAAAAAGATTGTTGGCCCAAGAACTTTTAATTAAATCCAATGTGAGAAGCTTGCATCCATGGATTTCCAATTCAATATTATGGGCAACGGAAGGAAATAGCAAAATCAGGAGTGCCTTTTTATTTTTGTCAAAAAAACAAAAATAATAAGATCTTTGGCAAAAGCGTATTGCACACATGACATAACTTTTTTTAATTTCCAAATTGCCCCCGGTATGGTCAACTAACAGTTTTTTCGAATTTTGTGTAATTGCAATATCATGTATAAATTCTCAATAGAAATATAGTGTAAATGAATAGTCTATAGTGAGACCATGTATCAATTCTCAATAGAAATACAGTACAAATGGAATTGTCGGTTATGAGACTTCAACCTAACGGATGCAAGAGATAAAGGTGCCTAAATTGCCTCGAATTATTGGTTATAAGACTTCAACCCAACGGATGCAAGAGATAAAGGTGCCCAAATTGCCCCAAATTTTATTTGAATTTTACTTAATTATCAAGTTAGATTTTATCTAACTACTTATTAAATTAATCACAATAAACAAAAACTTCCTGATTTTTATCTCCAATTTATATTTGAATTTATCTTTTATTATAAATTTGATTTTATCTAACTAACTTTGAATTTGTTTAAATGTTTTTTCAAATTCAATTGTATCTAAATATTTTTTTCATTATTTTATACATATTGTTATCAAATTAATTTGATTTTTTTCATATTTTTTATGTTTTCAATTTTTCATATAGAAACACGTAAAAATGGCTTGTTGTACTTAAAAAGAAACATATAAATGGGAATTAAACTTTAAATGCTTGAACATGTGCATGTGTATATATATATATATATATTCAGTTTATTATTATTATTATTATTATTATTATTATTAATAATAAAATAAGATAAGAGAAAATCTTAAATCTCATGTTCTTCATCTTCTTCACTTAATCATGCCCCTAAATCTCTTTTTCCTTCTCAATCTCATCACTGCGATTGTGGGTTCAGCACCACTTTGTTGAATTCCATCATCTTGGCTAGCTTTTGACGACCACCCTCGCCAAGTCGTCGACCTTTTTCACTCGCACACATGTTTCTGCTTTTGTTTCTACTTTGAACATCGTTTTTAACAATGACATTCTGGGATTTATAGTATTTAAAGTTAGCTTTGAAGATCCTATGAACAAAATTATCACATGAAATGAAGACGATGAAACTCCCTACAATTGGTTTGATGTCAAACGCAATCATATTTTCAATAGTCACATCGTCCTGAAGTTGCAATTCTTTCAAATATCACTTGCCAACAACTTCACTGGTACAATAACTTTGCTCTTTCTCATCTTGGAGGGCAGACTTCCATAAGTTTCTAATGACCCTCACTGCTTCCCTCATATAGGCAACTATAAACATTAAAGACCATATTGAGTGATTTTTAATTTTTGCTTGCTTCTGAAATATTTAGATACTATGTATTTGTGATTTAAAACGTTTAGGTAGAGTGTATTTGTGGTATTTGATTTATTTTTGAAGCAGTGTATCTTTGCATTCTCATTTATACTTAATTTTTATTGTTTTAGGGTAATTTTGTCATTTACTAATTAGTATTTTTTATTATATAAATTCATTTTGCTATTTTTATAATTTTGAAATTTTTTTGCCATTTTTCCAAATGAAACTTTAAAATTTACTATTTCTCTTGTCACCTCATCAGTGTTATTTGGGTTCCACATAAACCTAACAAACCAAATGGCATAGGAAAGTATTGAGTGGCAAATATATTTTGAAAAATAAAGACTGTGACGGACCTTTAATATTAATATTGTTGTTTTCAAAACTTATTAGAGAAATATTGTTGTTTTGTAACTTATTAGAGAAATATTGTTGGTTTGGGAGTTCGAGGCTCGGGTTGAGGATTCGATTACATAAGTCGAAACTTCAACCCTCGACAAGGAAAAGGAAATCTCGCTAATTTTGTGATGAGGATGTCGCTCTAGAAGGAAATCTCGCTAATTTTGTGATGGGGATCTCACTCTAGAAGGGATTCTCGCTAGAAATGTGGGCTGAATCTCGTGAGCATCGCTAGAAAGATAGTTTGTTAAAAAATGCTTGAGGATCTCGCTCTAGAAGAAAATTTCGCTAATTTTGTGATGGGGATCTCGCTCTAGAAGGGAATCTCGTTAGAAATGTGGGCTGAATCTCGTGACCATCGCTAGGAAGACAGTTTGTTAAAGAAATGCTTGAGGATCTCGCTCATAATTGTCTTCACTTTATTTACTTTCCATAGAAATATATATATATTATATACATGACCAATGAGAAAAAAAGCTAATAATCATTAATGAAAAAATAACAACAATAACAGAATTTTGAATTGAAAGAGAGAGCGAGATTCTGAGCGAGATTGTAAGAGAGAGCGAGATTGAGAGCGAGATTGAGAGAGAGAAATTGTGAGCGAGAGCGAGATTGAGTCTGCCACATGGATTAAACGGTCAACCAGTCAGCTGACGTAGTCTACCACATAGAAATCGTCTTCACTTTATTTAATTTCCATAGAAATATATATATATATATACATAACCAATGACAAAAAAAAACTAATAATCATTAATGAAAAAATAAAAACAATAACAGAATTTTGTTACAACTAATAACTATAATTGAGTAAGTTTAATGAAAGTGCATATATTAAAATTGACTATAATTGAATAAGTCTGAAAAAAGGTGTGAGGTCCTATCACCATGCTGCCCCTGCTCCGATTCCCCTACACGATTCCCTACATGCATTGACCGACTGATCCGATTCCCCTACTCCGATTCCCTACAGTCATCGACGTATTCATGCCCCTCTACCATAGCCTTATTGTCTTTTCAACCACCCCAAACCCGTGGGTCAAGTGTTCAACACTCGACTTACATCCTTTTAAACCACCATCCTCTTCATTTTTGCTCACTCACTCCCTCGATAATTTTTTAAAACTTACTGCCCTTGATTTTGCTCACTCCTCTCCCCTTGATTTGCTCACTGCCCCTTTATAGCTCACTACCCCCTTACTGCCTTCAAAAATAAGCCTTCGAAATCATTTTCCTCTCCTCCCATTTCCATTTCCATTTCTCTTCTTGTATTTAGTTTAATACAAATTATTCTCACACAACTATAATGGTTTGTTACTCTACTAAATTTTTATTTTTTTAAGAATAATTATAAATTTTATTTTTGTTCTTATATTATTATTTTTTTATA
Source organism: Benincasa hispida (assembly GCF_027475165.1). Taxonomy (NCBI): domain Eukaryota; kingdom Viridiplantae; phylum Streptophyta; class Magnoliopsida; order Cucurbitales; family Cucurbitaceae; genus Benincasa; species Benincasa hispida. Next base: position 33,071,647 of record NC_143486.1, on the reverse strand, counting down.
GATTCTATTTTTTTAAAAAAAATTTTGTAGTTGTTGTCAGATAACAAATAACAGGAAAAAATGGTGAACGTTGTCACTTTGAAGGAAAAAAGAGAACTACCGTCGAATCTGTGAGTTGAACTTATGATATTTGAAAAGTTTAGTTTATTCTTATGATATTTGATTTATTTAGTATTAACTTTGATGTTTATAGTGTTAAAATGTTTAGTTTATTGTTATGTTTAAGAAGTTGATATTTATAGTTTAATACAAAATTATTGTGATAGTTAACAAATTTAGTATAGTTTCAAAATTTAATATAGTTTGAAAATTTTAGTTTATTCATATGAAAATTATTGTTGTTATGTTTATTGTGATAAGTTGAAATTTTCTAGTATTAACTTTGAAAATATAGTTTAAAATAGTTTGAAAAAGTTTAATTTATTATTTTGTATTAAATTTGAAAAAATAGTTTTAAAAAGTTTACCTCGTTTTAATTTGAAAAGTTTAATTTGTTGTTATTTTTAAAAATAGTTATAAAAAGTTTAATTTATTATTATGTTTAAAAAGTTGATGATCATAAAACTTAAAAAGTTTATTTTTATAAACTAAAATATTTAATATTTTTTAATGTACTTCTTATAAAAAGTATACAAAAACTTGATGTTTGCCCTTTTTTTTTTTTAGAAATTGGCAGGCAAATGCTTGGGATTTTTGTTGTTTACAAATGGTAATATGATTGATGATATTGATCGAGTTGAGTATGACCAACTACCAAGTGGGAATTTTACCATAAATGTGAACAGTGGAATTGTATTTGAACAATTCATTCAAATGGTTGAGATGTTACTTAGTGTAGATATGGGAGCAAATCAGATAGAAATAATATATAGACATCCCAATCTAGAACCATCAGGATCAATAAGGTTTATGTCATTCCCTATTTCGAATGCACAAGCTATGAACTTGATGTTTTCAATGGAATGTCAGTGGCAAATGTAGTGCATTTGTATGTAAATGTAAATAGGATAGAGGTGGATCCTGATACATCATTTAACCAGTTTGAAGATCCAACTCAATATATCGATCCTAATCCGAAGTCAGTTGCATTGCCATGTGATAATGAAGATATGGCGGCTAACAACTTGTACAGAGACTTTAAAACAAAAACGGATGACGAATTTGAAGAGTTGGATTTCGATGGTCATGTACATGAGATGCTTTCAGATACATTCAATGATTTGGATATGAATGTACTGGATAGTATTCGGGAACATGACCCAATTGTAGCTCCTGTGGACGTTGACAATACGCAATTGTATAAAGGGATGATTTGTCAAGATAAGGAAATGCTACAACATGCGGTCAAATGTTTTGCAATAAAGTGTCACGCACTATACGAGGTTGTTGAATCTACACCGACGATTTGGACAATTCGGTGTAAGAAGTGGGAGGAGGTTACAAGTGGAGACTTCGTGCAATAAAGAAAAAATCACATGTCTTGTTCGAGATCACTAAGTATGATAGCAGCATATATGTTTTTATTCAGAACTAAGTCAAAGTCACGTGCAATTGGATTCATCAATTATTGCACTGGAGTTTTGTGACATCGTAGGAGAAAAACCATCTATCAATGTGGCACAACTGCAGTCCGACATCAAATCAAAGTTTGGATATCATGTTCCTTACCATAGGGTATAGGAGAGAAAAGGAAAAGTGTTGGCTAAATTGGGTGATTGGGATGAGTCTTACAAATTGTTGCCCAGGTGGTTATATATGGTTAAGCAGATCAATCTCGAAACACGTGTATAGTGGAGAGTTAAAGAAATGCTTACTGAAGACCATTTTATTCTAACTTCTGTATTTTGGGCATTTGGTCCTTGTATAGAAGCTTTTAATAAATGTCGGTCGATCATTCAGATAGATGGTACACACTTGTACGGAAAATATAGAGGAAAACTATTGATTGCTACATCAGTTGACTCGAACGGCCATCTTCTTCCACTTGCATTTGCCGTTGCTGATGAAGAGTCCGCATACTCATGGGGATGGTTCCTGAAACACCTGAGAGAAATTGTAACACACGAAGAGGTGTGTTTAATTTCAGATCAACATGCTGGCATAATTGCAGCAGTGAACAACCCAGCAAATGGTTGGATGGGACCGAAATGTCACCATTGTCAGCAACTTCAATAAAAAGTATAAATTTAATTCATTGAAAAATTATGTTTATCGTATCGAGTAGCAGTTACAAATTCGAAAGTTCAACAAAGCAATTGAAGATATCAAAGGAATAAATCGGAGCTGTCTGAGTTTTTTTGACAACATTAGTTTAGAGAAATGGACTCAAGCACATGATGGAGGATTCAGATATGGGTGGATGACGATAAATCTATCAGAGTCTCAATGCCAAAGGAGGAAACGTTCAAATATTGAGGCTAAACAGGTCCGAGCGGTATTGTTCATGTAATAAATGGCAAGCATTCGGCATTCCATGCTCGCATTTTATGGCCGTTTGCTCACATTTTAACATGAACTACGAAGATTGTATTGAGGACTACTACAAATTGTCAACGTATGCTGAATGTTACTCTCCTCAATTTCAACCTGTACCACATGCAGATTACTGGATCACGCACCCTAATATGCCCGTCTTACATCCTGATCCATCGTTGTTGAGAAAACCTGGTAGACCGAGAAGTTTGTCAACTATACCTCAGTGCGACCCCACTGCCGACAAGATTAAAGGATCGAGGTTAAATTTAATATGGTTAGGAACATAATTTCGTGAGCTCAAAGATGATGCAGACAAGGAAATTGCCATAGGATATGCGCGAGCATATATACTACAAATGATGGGTAGAAGTCTGTTTTCAGATAAATCAAGTCATTTTGTTTACTTGATGTTCCTGCCACTGTTAGCTAACCTCCATGATGTGGGGCGGTATTCGTGAGGTGGAGTGACGTAGCCCTCAACGACGACAACCAACTCGAAATCGACGACGTCCGCCTTGTGGGACACATTGATTTTTGTAATTATTTTTATATAAATGAGATATTTAGTTTACATTCTTTTATTTTTATGAGATATTATTTTTTTTAATTTATTCTTTTTAGAGTTTAAATAAAATAATAAAATATTTTTAGAAATTATTTTTATAAAATGAAAAATTAAAAAAAAAAAAAAGAAAGAAAGAAAGAAAGAAAGAAAGAAGAAGGACAATGTGTAATAATTAAAAAAGAAAAAAAAAAGCAAAATTTGTATAGATGACTCAAAAATTGAAGTGTACTCTCGCTCTTTATCAAAATCTCGCTATCTTACTCTCGCTCTCGCTCTCAAAATCTCGCCCTCTCTCAAAATTTCACTCTCTCTCTCTTATTTTTATGAGATTATTTTTTTAAAATTTATTCTTTTTAGAGTTTAAATAAAATAATAAAATATTTTTATAAATTTTATTATAAAATGGAAAATTTTTTTAAAAAAAAGAAAGGAAGAAAGAAAGAAGAAGGTTAGTGTATAATAATTAAAAAAAAAAAAAAAAAAAAAAAAAAAAAAGAAATTTGTACGGATGACCCAAAAATTGAAGTGTACTCTCGCTCTCTATCAAAATCTCGCTCTCGCTCATAATCTCTCTCTCTCTCCAAATTATGGAAACCTCTCAAAATCTCGCTCTCTCTCATAATCTCTCTCATAATCTCGCTCTCTCTCATAATCTCTCTCATAATCTCGCTCTCTCTCAAAATAATAATGGAAACCTCTCAAAATCTCGCTCTCTTTCATAATCTCTCTCATAATCTCGCTCTCTCTCAAAATAATAATGGAAACCTTGGAAAAGCGAAAGGGCAAGGTCGAGGGTTCAAAATTTGACCTACCTTGGTCGAATTTTAAACCCTCGACTTATTTAAAAAAAAAAAAAACAACAACAATATTTTCCTAAATAGTTTCTAAAAGAATAATATCCTTTTAATTTTTCCGACTGTGACCAAGTTTTTTCAAATTGCGGATCTGGCAAAATGTTTTATTTTAGTTTACTATTATTCTTCTTATTTTAATTCTCTTTTGTAGTAGCACATCACTTATGTACATCATTGTAGGTATAGCATTTAATTGATATAACTAGATATCAACTTTTAATTCTCTCTCATTTACATATTTTTAACTTTTTATTCTTCTTTCAAGTCTCTTGACCATCATGGAGTATGTGTGCTCATTTTTTCATTTTTTCCATATATTATTTCTTTATGGGCTAGTTGCATAAATAGAATTCAAGCCCAAAATAATATAGTATGTAGTACAAGGATAAAATAATTGCATATATAGATCAAACTATGGTAAAAGACTAAAAAACTCATGCTTAGCCACCATTTTACTTGCTTCTTTCCAGTTTTCTCAAATTAAAAGTTATCACTGATAGCAGTTATCAATGATAGCTACTGATAGCTGTTATCATTTGCTATCGTTGATAGCTTCTATCAATTGCTATCGATGATAGTTGCAATTAGCGATAGCTTTCAATTTGAGAAAAATTAATACAATCTTGAAATATTAGTTTTTAATTTGCTATCAATTATCAGTAGCTATCATTGATTCTCTTTCATCAATTGGAATCAACCTTGAAATATTAATACTTAAGGTTTCAATTGCAGTCATCAACTTTGAAAGAAGACCAATAACTTTGATTACCACAGTAGCTATCCCTAATAATCTTTTATCATGGTTTTCATCGATAGCCGCTATCAGACGCTATCACTGATAGACTTTCATCAATTATAATCAACCTTGAAATATTAACACTTAAGGCTATCAACGATAGATTTCTATAACTGGTTATCACCTTTGAAAGAAACTCGATATATAGGTATCACCTAAGTTCTATCACCGATATCATTAACATCACTGATAAACATGTTTTTAGTGATAACTTCTAGGCATTTCACTTACATTTTAGTTTGAGATTCAACTTTGCTAATTAAATTCACTAAGTTGGCTATCGATGATTGATTTCTATAAGTGGCTATTAACTATGAAAATATAATCAAAGATTAAGTTATCAATGATAAAAAATATTAGTGGCTATCACTGATAGACTTTCATTTGCTATTTATATTTATTACTTGTTATAATAATCAAACTTGATGATTGGCTTGTTGGTGTTAAGTCACCTATGAATTGAGTACTTTCAAGCCTTGAGTACGAAGAAAAAATTCAAATAAAAAAAAAGAAAAAATTTTAAAACAAGAGAAAGGGAAGAAATAATAAAAAATAAAAAAAATAAAAAAATGGGGAGAAACAAAAATCAGAGAAAGGAAAGAAAATAAAAAAAATAAGCAAAAACAGAAGAAAGAAAATAAAAATAAAAAAAGAAATAAGCAAAAACCGAAGAAAGAAAAAAAATTTAAAAAGAAAGGAAAAAAGAAAGAAATGAAAGAAAAACAAAAGAATAAGCAAAAACAAAAGAAAGAAAATTAAAAAAAAAAAAGGAATAAGCAAAAACCGAAGAAAGAAAAGAAAATTTTAAAAAAAAGAAGGAAATGAAAGAAAATAAAAAATAAAGGAAAGAAAAAGAAAAGAAAAAAGAAGAAAATGAAAGAAAATAAAAAGTAAAGGAAAGAAGCAAAAATCGGATAAAAGAATAATAAAATTAAAAAAGAAAAGGAAGAAGCAAAAACTGTGAAATGAGAAAAGGGAGGGAAGAAGCTCGAGGAAAAGAAAGAAAATTAACTAGTCAACTCATCCATATTTGCAAATATTTTAAAGATGTAATATATTTTTAGATTTTTCTTTCTCTTATTCTACTATGTATTACAAATATCCAATGAAAAATGATAATCAAGCCCATAGCCCAAACTTTTTTGTGTTTGCAAAATGGGAAAAATCTTAAGGCCAGCCCACAGATCTTGAAGGAAAATGTCTCAAATGCTCTCACAAATTGCAAGCATCTTTAAAATATTTGCAAATATGTATGAGTCAATATTCGATTTTTTTTAATTTTCAATTTCGCCCTCTCTTGTCTTGTTGCACACCTCTCCTTCTTTTCCCCTTTCTTTTTCTTTCCTTTATTTTTTATTTTCTTTCATTTCCTTCTTTTTCTTTTTCTTTTCTTTATTCGATTTTTGCTTTTTTTTATTTTTTTTTTCTTTCTCCGATTTTTGCTTCTCTCTTTTTCTTTTTTTATTATTTTCTTTTCTTTTCTTTTCTTTCTCTCATTTTCTACTTCTTCCATTTCTTTTTCTTTTTTTAATTTTCCTTTCACTTCTCCGGTTTATGCTTCCTTTTTTTATATTTAATTTTCTTTCCTTTCTTCAGTTTTTGCTTTCCTCTTTCTCTTATTTTTAAAATTTTTCTTTCCTTTATTTGAATTTTTTCTTCCCTTTTTTTCACAAGAATTATGAGGTTGAGTTTCGTACCCAAGACTTGAAAGTACTCAATTCATAAGTGACTTAACACCAACAAGTCAATCATCAAGTTTGATTATTATAACAAATAATAAATATAAATAGCAAATGAAAGTCTATCAGTGATAACCACTAATATTTTCTATCATTGATAGCTTAATCTTTGATTATAGTTTCATAGTTAGTAGCCACTTACAGAAATCTATCATTGATAGCCAACTTAGTGAATTTAATTAATAAAGTTGAATCTCAAACTAAAATGTAAGTGGAATGCATAGAAGTTATAACTAATAGTATGTTTATCAGTGATAGAAGCTATCATCGAAAAGAAAAGAGACTTATAAATGTTTGGAAAGGAAAAGAAAGAGGCAAAAAGGTGTTTAGTGGCTATGATTGATAGAAGCTACTATTGATAGCATATTACCAATGATAGAAGCTAATACTAATAGCATGTTATCGATGATAGAAACTACTCGATAGCACGTTATCGATGATAGAAGCTACCCGATAGCACGTTATTGGTGATAGAAGCTACCACTGATAGCACGTTATCAATAATAGAGAGCTATCACTGATAGCAAGATATTAGTGAGATCATTGATAGCATCTTATCAGTGAAAGAAGCTATCACTGATAACCTTATCCTAATAACACTATGGATGCGGCCCGCTTTGTGGAATGGTCACAAGCGTTGTGACTTGTCACAAATGGTCTGATCCTGATCATTCGTGTAGGGGACATGAGAGCGGGGGCATCCTATACAAAGAGTTTGTATAAGACCTGACCACGAAGTGTTAACGTCTCGTTATATAACATCGTTCATGACATAGACTTCACTTCACTAGGATGACCAGACCTCAATCCTGAGTGAGTTGGGAACTCCTACCATTAAGGGCGGTCCTTTGATTTGTACGAGTGCGAGTGGTCAGGTCGTCGATTCATACCTACCATTTTAGGATTTGTCTGATTTAGGAGTTGGGAACTTAGCTACACAAGATGGAATTCACTCCTTCCCCAAGGTAGGGGCAAGTAGATAGATAGCTCCCTTAAGGATTCCAGGGCTTGAACGATGTGGCACCACACACCTTCTCTTAGCCCGAGAGGTGTTCACACATAGTTGGACTATGTTGTATTATTCATTAAAGGAATCAGTAGTACTTAAGGAGTGAGATGTAACTATAGGGGTAAAATGGTAAATTGGCCCAACTGTATATACGAGCATCTGTGAAGGGTCATCGTACTCATGATTTGTTATATCCAATGGACATAGAAATATATCTATGGTAAGAAGAGTTCAGCTATTGGTCTTTAGTAGAATGCTTGGCAGTTAACGGATGGTGGATCTCGTGGCTAGAGAGTTTAGTCAGCTATTCACGTATTATTGGAGCTTCGAGCCACTTGTCCATTAGATCCCCTACGTAGCTTGGATAAAGTTGAGAATCGGTGTTTGGGTTAGTTTAAAATGTTCAAATTGACAAGAGGGAGTTCGATTATATATGATATAATTGAACTAGTTAATTATATATGATATAATTGGCTAAATGTATGAGATACATTATTTTGGAAGAAAGTAGATATAAATATGATTTATATCAAATGGAGGAGAAATTACTATAGTGGATATGTGATATCAAACTATAGGGTAAGAATGTAATATGATTATATTCATTTATTATTAAATTGGTTAATTATGATAATTGGCCGAATTGCTCTCCTCAATCGTGCGTTAGTAGGAGAAGCCGTATTCGGTTATGGTAACCAAAGAATAAAATAAAAATTTGTTTCATTTGGCAAAAAGTTCGAAAAAAAAATGCAACCGGTGTGAAAACATAAACAATCGCCTAGTTGAGAGCCTATACGATAGTTTCCCATCGTCTAAACGATCGCACATCCACATCTAAACGATTGATTAGCTTTCCTAAACGATCGCCTAGCATGCCGCGTTTTCTAAACGATCATTTACCTATTATTAGACGATCGCTTAATAAAACCTACACGATCGTGTAGCGTTGTCTAAATGATAAACATACCCACTATACGATAGCTTTCTCTCCCACTTGCTTATTGTCTACACAATCAGCCTTTCCTCCTACCTCTACCAAATTTACCAAAGACCACACTTTGGATTCTCACTTCGAGAATGCCAAGGGCTCCAATTGGTGATGTCGTCCTCGCTTCTTACTTGTTTGTGTTTATTCGTGTTGCTACCGTTCATGCAGATGATCGTGCTGCCGCAGCCGACTATTTTTCTGGGCGATAGAGTTCATGGAAGTTCTTCCATTACGTTTGAGTTCAAGCTTCAAGAGAGTCTTCAACTGGTATGAGAACTCCTTCCTTTGTATTTTATTAATCAAAGCATGTCGTTAATTAGTGTAATTTGCATAACTATCGGTTAGAATGTATGAGTTGTATTTCGGTCACAATGAAATCGGAAAGATCCAAACTCGCTCATGGATGCTCTTCGTTAAGAGTTTCTTCAATTGGTATCTGATGTGTTGTGAATTGTGATGCGATTATGGTGTGAGTTTGCAGTGGTATTTGTTATGCGATGCAAGTTTTCCTAATAAGACCCAAGTATAAGCCTCACTAGGTTTCCTGGTAAGTCCAGGGTCGAACATAGGGACTACTAAGTAAATATGCGACAGTTGCCTCGATTCTCTTGCGGTGGTGAAAACAAATAAGTTGGATGGTGGTTTGATTAAGAATATTTCCTATGCGACAGAGTTCGAATGAAGAGTTGATGAAATCAAGAGTTACAATGAGTATGCGATGAACAGGTTGTGAAAGGGTTTAGTTAACACTTCCTAAGATTACATACATGTTATGCGATCATGCTACACACAAACAACAACACGTCATCTCTCAATGCAAATGACATAATTCCTATTTCTAGGACGAATACGATGTATACGAAAAAGTCGATAGGACTTATGTCTAAGCCTCTATTCTTGCTTATGCGATGATGAATGTTGCACACATAAAACAAGGTGACCGCATATAATCATATCCTATTTCTAGGGTGCATGCGATGTGTAAGTAGCGATAGAACTTATATCTAAGTTTCTATTGCTTGCTTATGCGGTTCTAACCTGACTCTCTCAAGCCTAGATTCTAATCTGACTCTCTCAAGTCTAGATTCTATCTTTAGACTACTCTCTCAAGTATCTCTAAAGGGTGAATGACGCATACATAAGACAAGATGATCACATAAAATGTAAATCTTAGGTCATGCCAGCTAAGTACTTCTCAACCCATTCAGAAATTTAGCTACTCATGTGAAGTGTGGAGAGATTGAACGTAGATTGAAATGAGATTTCCATTTTCTATAAGTAAAGTGTTGAATACAAAATAACAAATGGAATTTAGAGATAAGAAGCCCGGTAAGCAATGTCTTGCTTCCCGTGGCCTTTTACACTGTCTTTTTCACTCCAACTCTATCCAGATGAATATTCTTGCTCTCACAAGTGTTGGCCCTTTCTCCCTTTGTAGCGCTTTTCAGCAGTCTCTCGATCTATCCGGGAATGATTTCTCGGCTTCTTTGTCTCCGAGCTCATCTCCGTCCTCTAAATCTAAGTATGAGTATGTACGTGAATAGAATACGGCTCTCTAACTTGTATATTCTCCTTCTTTGTTACAATGGTGGCCTTCAGTATTTATAGAGCTCAAGGTGGAGCAGCTTTTCTCTCCAATGATTGCAATGATGGACGGTCATTAAATCTTCTGCTCTGATGCGCCGATTAAAAGTCACCGAAATTTGAGTGTACTTGCTACAGTGTGACTTTAACGGCTTGTCAACTAAATTCGGATTCAACCGTTATCAACTTTCTGCCCCATCATGATTTATTGTGTTGTCACCTTGATGCGCAGTCTTTATACGGCCACCTTTTTTAGCAACTTCTCACAATCGCATACGATCGCATGACTTGCAATCGCAATCTTTCAACGCGCTGACGCCCATTTCCTTTAGATCGCAATTTCCCTTGCGCCAATGCATTTTTCCTGCACAAAATAAGTAAATTTACTGTTTTTATGCGATGGGCGCATGCAATCGCAATTTCCTTCAGTTTAGCGCTTTTGGACATGATATTACTTGTTTTATCGTCGCATTCTCTTATTGTTTTACTTATTTGAGCTATAATAACGTGTATTTCTACCCATTATAAGTATCAAAGCTAGATTCTAATATTCCAATTTCATTGTTGCAACGAATTGCATATACATTCTTGGTGGGTGTTTATCTGCTTTGTTTAATCGTTAAATTGCTATGAATGTGTGAATTAATGGAGTTTTCTGGGATGTTAGCCTCGGTTTGATTTAATTCTTTTACATTTTCGGTTAATTCTAAAAGCCTCTGCATTTTTTAACATTATTAATCGTAATCAAGTCTATAATTAAAAGTCAGTTTGAGTCTTAAGTCGTTCGTGAAGAAGATCGGAGCAAGAGTTGCATTTCTTCGAGGAAGGAAAGGATTAAGGGTTGATCGGGTCGTGTAGACGATGGGGTAAGTGATCGCTAAGTATCGGGTCGTGTAGACGATGGGATGCTCACGTATCGTTTAACGCACGCACACACTAGACGATCGTTTAGCTCAACAAGCTTCATCGCTTAATAACTGACTAAACGATCACTTAGTAACGCACAGTAAATCGTTTACCTTTTGCCGCGTTAAGCGATCGCCTAGACGATTAGGCTTCGCAACCTCGTTGTCGTCTAAGCGATCGTTTAGTTTTTGTGCCTATCATCTAGTGTGCGTTGGATGATCATTTACCTTCGGTGTTTACTAAATGATGGACTTCTTCTGGCGGTTTAAGACCCGGTTTGCTTGTGAACCGGTTTGCTCGATGAAAAATTAATAGATAGGGTTATTTCATTTCGATTTTTTGTAAAGGTTCATCCCGGTCCATTAATCCTTAGCTTAATACATGCGATGTATGGTTTTTATATCATATGGTATGCACATATAGCAAATCCTACCTTAGGTTATGCATTGGCCATGCATCATCTCTTTATTGTAAAATTTATAATTTAGAGAAGCATGATTTAATTATGTAAGAACATTCTCATGTATCATATAATATAAAAGTTATATTTATGCATGCATAAAAAGCATTGACATGCATCATCTTTATATTATAATTGTTATAGTATAAGGGTGAATGGAAAGCATGTTTGCTTGGTTATTATGCGTATATAAAAGTTATGTATAGTAATAACCGGATATTGTATGAAGCATGACACATAGGTTAATTTATAAGTATTATAAACACCTAGTTGTGCACAATGGTTTTTTTGTTGTGTTTTTTTAAAAATTAAAGAGAAATTAGAACTAAAAGCAATAAGAAAGACATACATGCTCACTTAGGTTTAATTCGTATTTTAAAATGTTTAAAACTTAGATCACATAGACCTAAGATCACGATTCTAATATGATTAGCAACCCTAAGGCTTTAACCTTTTAATCAGTTTCATAGGATTAAATTGACTAATAAAAGGTTGAAGTGTAGCAAATCTATCTATAAGGGACCTTTTATCTAAGGTAGGTTCTGTCTAGGCTGGGGTATTTAAATTGACGAAAACGTAACACCCCTACCTGGGAACTTACCTGGAAAGGTGAATTAGATAGATTTGATGTATGCATGCAAGTTAAGGAAAGTCCATTAAAATGTTTGAATATGACTACTTGAACTTGTTCATAATTCATAGACAAAAGTTGTTTATGAGTGGGAATTAAAAAGACGACTTAGACTAAAATCTGTAGCCAGATTATCTAGGTTAATGAACCCTTAGGTAGAACATTCAGTGGAAGGTACTTGAGGATAAGATGATTCACTTAAACCTTTCACATTTCTCCTAAATAGTCCACACCGTGAGATCTACCATCGGCCTCGAGGCACCTTTGGCGTGTCCATCTAACAGATGGTGTTTGGGTAGGTAAATATCAAGGTGGATGAAGAGAGTGTTCATAGTAAGTGGGAGCAGGAAATGCGATAGCATATCCCTCAATCTCCCTCATTGGATTGAATAAAGTTACTGTGCATCGCCTCGAGGCACCTTGGGAGTGTCCCCCTAAAGGATGGCAGTTTTGTGCATTTCTTTATTTGATCTTCTATAAGAGGATAAGGTAACTTAGTCTCTTGTCTTAATCTGCTTCTTCCCTACGGTGGACTCATTAGGGCGGGACTCCGGCATCGAAAGCGAGGGGTCACACTTACGCAAAATTGTTAAAGGTTAACAGTTCTTGACCGAATAAATGGTAGCTATTAGGTTCAGTTCCAAGAGTTGGTTCTACCTAATGGTTGAGAATGTCTCATCCCAACGAAGGGGCATCTGATCACCCCACCGGTGACATATTTCCTGCCTCACTGGGGCATCATTGCAAAATAGAAGTCTATCACCTAGGGTACTTGAAACTATTTTGCAAAATTAATTGGTTCAATGTGGTTTAGCAAAATCTAATAAAGTTTTGTTCGTATTTTTAGCAACAACTTTTCAAAATGGCAACAGGCACGTTATTTTTACTTCGTAACGAAAAATTAACTGGCAAAAATTTTTCGACATGGAGACACATGATCACGATGATTCTTATCATCGAGGATCTCATGTTCGCTCTTACAGAGGTCTCTCCTCCTATTCCAACTCCCAATGTCGCTTGAAATGTTCGGGAGGCATACGAGCGATGGACACGGGCGAATGAGAAGGCTCGAGCCTACATCTTGGCAAGCCTTTCTGAAGTCTTGGCCAAGAAACATGAGCCCATGGTCTCAGCGCGTGAGATCATGAAGTCCTTGCGGGGGATGTTTGGACAACCGTTTGAACAGCTTATGCATAAGGCTCTTAATTATATATTTAACTCCAAAATGGAAGAAGGCACCTCTATTCGTGAACATGTGCTTAACATGATGGTCCACTTCAATGTGGCGGAGTTGAACAGGTCTACCATCGATGAGGGTAGCCAGGTTAGCATAATCCTGCATTCTTTGCCGGAGAGCTTCCTGTACTTTGTTAGTAATGTAATTCTTAACAAAGTTAAATATAACCTTACAACTCTCCTCAACGAGTTGTAGACCTACCAATTTTTATGAAAAGTAAGGAGAGGAAGAAAGGTGAGGCAAATATTGCTTCATCCTCCAGGACGTTGAGGATCCATTATCTTATCAGAAGGTAATAGAGGATGTTGACCGGGATGAATGAGTCAAGGCCATGGATCTCAAGATGGAGTCGATGTACTTCAACTCAGTATAGGATCTTGTATATCAGCTTGATGGGGTAAGACCTAGGTTGTAAATAGATCTACAAGTGCAAACAGGGTACTGATGGGAAGGTACAAACCTTCAAGGCTCGTCTTGTGGCAAACGGTTATACCCAGGTAGAGGGAGTCAACTATGAGGAGACTTTATCGCCTGTTGCCATGTTAAAGTCGATCTGCATCCTCCTGTCCATTGCAGCTTATTATAATTATGAAATCTGGCAAATGGATGTCAAGACAGCCTTTCTGAATGGCAATCTTGAGAAGACCATTTATATGGTGCAACCCGAAGGATTCATAGCCCAAGATCAAGAGAAAAAGGTTTGCAAGCTGAATCGGTCCATTTATGGGCTGAAACATCCATATTCATCTTGGAACATATGGTTTGGTACTGCGATCAAGTCGTATGGCTTTGACCAGAATGTTGATGAATCTTGTGTCTACAAGAAGATCATCAATGCTTCAGTAGTCTTCTTAGTGTTGTACATAGACGATATACTACTCATTAGGAATTATGTAGGTCTACTGACTGCAGTTAAAAACTGGCTAGCGACCCAATTCCAAATGAAAAATTTGGGAGAGGCTCA